>NC_056737.1:957100762-957118262 GCF_019279795.1 Protopterus annectens
ACAAAGATTTTTAAGCAGTGGCAGATGAATGAAGGTGTTGTAAACAACAGTGCTTATTATACTATAATATAAAATGTGTGAAACATCATATTCTATCATTGTAGTTATTTTTTGATGTTGCAGAGTAGATTCTATGACTGGTGCCATATACACTCACTTAGAATACATTGGACTGAGGCTATTTAATATAAACTTCTATGTTGTAGCAGACATTATAAACTAAATGAGCTATTACACTGTTTTAAAACTTACTTAAATGATTTTATTTCATAATAATAACTAAGTATTGTCAGAGTAATCAGGACTTTTTCAGATGATGGTATTAATTATAAAAATGCTATTTTGCAGTGTAGTGACCAGTATTTAATTCTTTTATGTGTATGTGCTACATTTATGGCAATCTAGATCATAAAATAATAAGAAAAGCAAGCAGATTTTGATGTTGTAACACTACTACAAGTATTTTCTTTCTCCTCCCATGTTATTCCCATCTCATTCCAATAACATTGAATATTAAAAACCAAACATACATGATAATAACCTAGATAAGGATTAAACAATAAAACTATGCTTAAGATTTAGATTGGAGTGGCACACGGGGGAGAGAGATGTTGCAAATGAGTAAAACATAGCTAAATTTGTATGCTTATTTTATTTTGGTTCTTTGTCTAAAGCTATGCGTCTTGACGAACTTTCATAGAAGTGACTTATTAATGTAGGTTATGAAATTACAGTGTTAAAGTATAAAACATATATTTAAAGGCAAATTGTGTTATTAGACAGAATGAACATTTAACTGTGAAACAGTGAGGTATATATTGTAGTTTGATTTTCATTGTAATAATATTATTTGAATTTTTTTTTTCTGATAGTGATTTTGTCATCTTCCTTACCTAATCCCGAGGATTAATTCCTCAAGCTTCAGCAGCTCGCAGAAAAAAACGACTAGCGGTATCACGTCAAATCCTTTTCTCCACAGGAAATTAGTGATTGGGTGATTTTTAATTGTGTGCCTGCAATGATTCACTTTTTTAGGGTGTCTTCTTCCTTCTTCATGTTAGTGCAACCCCAAGTTTGGTTTATATAAGTTCAGGGGGTATGGGGGCTTCCCCCTGAAAAATAAGAAGAAAGGAATTTGTTTGCCCTCTTAGTTTTTTAGCTTTTTTCCGTTCTTTTGAAGAATCGGCTTTCAGGAAGTTGACATTTCATAAAAGAAGTGACTTTACCTCATGATATTACAACATTCAACTAAATATGACTATGATAATCAGAGCTGTTTCCATTTAGAACAATAGTCTATTCTACAAGAAGAATCATAAAGTAATGAAATCAATATACCAAGTTGAATTTGGGATAAGTTGAGTGTATATAAAAATTGGTTGTAAGTTGAATAGTTTCTAATAGCAAGCACATATTGGTCTCATTTGATTTGTAGAAAGTTAATTAGGAGCTTAATTAGTTTGCCTATATTCACAGTCAAACTAGGAACAGCAGTAAACATTCAGAATGGTTTTATGGCTAAAAATGGAGTTTAATTTTAGTTTTAAGTTTAGCTAAAATAGTGGAATAGTTTTGTTGATTTTTGTGAAGAGAAATGTTAAATTAGATTACTATCGTAAACAAACAACAACAAGTGAAAATGCATTTCTTACAATATTAATTTAGTTAGTAATATATGATGCAAGCAAACAGGAAGTAATACATCTAAATATAATGCATGAATATCTTTAAAGATGCATCTATTAATGTTACTGTATTAAATGCCATAAATAAATAAAGGTGACATCATATTCTTATAAGAGACTCATTTGGTGGACAAGGCTATCCAGCAATTAAGGAATGGTGATTATAAACTTTTACTTTCATCCTTTTTTCTAAAAAAGCAAATGGGCATATGGACGAAATCCAAGATCTCTCCTAAGATTAACAAAATTAGCCAACCTAAAGGGATGCATTCTATGTTTAATACTGAATTCAATTTGACATGGGTGTGAAAATAATAAGGGAACATTACAAACTTCTTCAGAGTCACTGGAAAGGTAATTTTATTTACCTGAAGATTTGATTTGTATTAAAAGTAAACTAGATGCAAATAGTTGTAAAGACTCAAAAATGGAGCTTCGATGAAAATCCTAAGAAAACAACATTCAGTAGTGCATCCCTTGACATACTAAACATATTAGCCACAATCTCAGGTAAAAGTGATGCAAATCAAAACCAGTACATTGGCTCTCCAAATTGACAAAACTTCTCATGCATGACAGGCACCATGTATGACAACGACATACCGACAAGGCAATTGCCCATTACCAATACTACAGAACCCTACAGAACCAAGTAAAAGGATTAGTAAAAAAAAGACAAAATGTCTTATTACATCCAACAACAAAATAATCTAAAAATAAGCCATAACATTTTGTGGCATGTATAAACTCTCTAATGCAACCAAGCAAATGTTCATAACCTGGTCCACTGACTAATGAATGTGATGCATGGACAGTAGAGGCATTCAATCACTTCTTAAATGCAGCACTGGCCTTTATTAATTCACCTTCATCAAAAGCCTTGACATTCGCAATTACTCTCATCACTAATATCTGGCCTTTCAACCTAACATCTTTTCCATACTCCACCATAAAAAAAAAAAAAAAAAAAAAAAATTCTAAAAAAGCTCACAGCAAAAACCACTGCAACAGACAATCTGCCTGCCGAATTCCTAAAAACTACTCCTGATTCAATAACCCATCTCATCTCAGTATCAATCAATAGGTCCATTAAAGAACCTTGCATCCTAAAATCTGGAAGCAGACCTCTACAATACTCTTTGATAAAGGAGGCACGTCCCATGAATGCAATAACTTCAGACCTATTGCTATCCTCTCCATTTTTAAAGATGCCAGAGATAGATGTGTACATCACCAGTTATTTAGTTGCCTAATGGACAACATTATCTTAGCCAGAATAAAACATAGATTCTGAGAAAACATGGCACAACTATTGTTTCCTTGTCTTTTCTCAACTCCATCTATATGCACAGAAATAACAACACACTACCATAGTATCAATCACCTTACTTGACTTCTCAGAAGGTTCTGATGCAGTCTTCCATACCATGTTACTGAATAAATTAAATGGCCTCAGTTTATCTGAACATTCTCACCTTTGGTTTCAAAGGTACCTCAATGACATGACGAAATCTGTCAAATGTCAAAGGGCCAACTCAACTTTCCTCCTGTAACCCATAGGACCCACACTAACTCCTTTATTATTCAACACATTAATAAACAACTTGAACAATTCACAGGCGGTGCAGTGGTGCAGCGGTTAATGCTGTCACCTCACAGCAAGAGGTTCTCTGGTTCAATTCTCGGCTGGGGTGCCTTTTGTGTGGAGTTTGCATGTTCTCCCTGTGTTCGCATGGATTTCCACTGGGTACTCCGGTTTCCTCCCACATTTTAAAGACATGCTTCTGGAGCATTTCTCCCCGGGCCTCCGCTGAAAACAGGATCTGTGGAACCTAGTCAGACTTTCCCGGTCAACAAATGTTAAATAAAAATAAAATAAATAAACAATGTAGTGCCACAATATGGAATAATTCAATATGCTGGTCAGTCAGCACCAACCCTACAGATACTACAAAATTTCACCCAAGAATCCATCTCTAAAATTGAACACTGGCTCAAAACCACAAACCTGATTTTAAATCTGTCAAAAACTAAATTGTTTTTTCTTCCTTCTTTAAACTATCCACAGAGATGAACAAATTCTACCTATTTACTCATCTGATATCATATGAATTGAAACTGCAACTAATGTCAAACTACAAAGTATTACCGTAAACAATCAGCTAAATTTCAATGTTCATGTACAAACCATTAATTAAAAAGCTCACCAGAACCACTCAATAGGCTAAGTACTGTTAAAAGAAGCTATCTGTAGATCTACTGCTACTGCCTGTCTGCTTCCAACTGTAATCCTCAACCCCCAATATCCATCAACCTACCCACCAATGAAGCAAACAGGCTAACCCAGTGTTATCATCGGATTGCTAGATTTACTACTTCTCTAACATCTGGAAACCACTGCACTGCACAGCTGCAGACAAGTGGAATTGGCTTAAATACCATAGTTACTTAAAATGTACTCATATAAAATTAGCTCATTCCATTCTCTGTCAATATAACAAATGCCTATGTATTGCAATCCTATCACAATGTTAAAATCCCCCAAAGAACTGAGCACCCGGGTTAAAGCACTTGCTTTATTGTACAAATCTGATAGCTGTTATGGTGATGCTATGTACTGGCATATCATGTCACTTTAGCAAAACACCGTACTCATCTCATTCAGATAAGAATCTAACAAACTCAAGTCTACTAAAGACCTTCACACTTATCAGGTATCAAATAGGCTGTACAAATGCACATATCCAACAGATTACTATAATAGAGCTCAGAAGGATGACTATGTTGTCATGACTTTCATATTTACTGAGATGTCTTATCCTTTAATATGAAAAACTGTATCGCCCAGAAAATGCAGTGAACTACTACTATCGATATGTAGAAACAATTTTGAAACATACATTACAGATGGTGGCATATAGCTTCCATATCTTACTCATTATACTGAACCCTATGTAATAATTAGTAAGATTCAGTTTAAATAATATTAATGCAACTGCATAATTATAAACTCTGAAGTTTGCATATTTTAGTCTGAGAATAACTCATTACTAAATATGTATTTTATATATATATATATATATATATATATATATATATATATATATATATATATATATATATCCTACTTAAATATTCTTACTCTGAGATCGCACTACAGTGGAGAAAAGGGCAATGGTTGGCATTGGTGGCCAAGTGCTTAGTTTCCCAGAAAATAAATTTGCCATTCTTGGAGTTTGCTCTTTTAAAGTTTAGATGTTCTTGTCTTGCTGTTAAGGTATATTGATGTCATAAAGGGAACCAGATATATATATATATATATATATATATATATATATATATATCGAAATACTGGAATCCCAAATTTCAGTATCTCGAGACCATGAAGCCAAAAATCCATAAAGTGCGAAATTTAAAATTGCAACTTCTATATTAAACATACCACACACACAGACACAAACATACACCTCCCTACACATACACAAACACAAACACCTACCCGACATACAAGCAGGGGGACAAGCCACCCTGCACTCTCCATGTGGGGGGGCTGTGCCCCCACATACTGCTACTTAAATATACTAACTCTGAAGTTGCACTACACACACAAATACACAAAAACACCACTACACAAGTCACATTCCCCTCGCACACACATCACACTAACAAAACACACAGACACACACTAAAGCCCCTACCCAAAACCTGTAAAACACAAACACTTACCTACATCTCCAACCATCCACTCACACACTGCAACACCAGTACCGCTAATTTAAAATCTCCAAACTTCAGGATTTTGAATTTCGCGCTTCTGGGGTTTTGGTATTCTGCACTTTCGCCTTTCGGGTCTCGGGCTACTGAATTTCAATAGTTCAAGATTCTGAAGGGAACTCATATACATATATATATATATATATATATATATATATATATATATATATATATATATATATATATATATATATATATATATATATATATATACACACACACACACACACACACACATATATGTATGTATATATATATATATATATATATATATATATATATATATTTATATATATATATATATATATATATATATATATATATATATATATATGTATACATATATATACAGAAACACACAGATATCTATATCTATATTTCTAGCTATATCTACAACTATGTGTCTCTCTAGCTCTTTCTTTATATATGTATATATATATATATATATATATATATATATATATATATATATATATATATATATATATATATATATATATATATATATATATATGTATATATGTATATATATATATATATATATATATATATATATATATATATATACATATGAATATATTATAGTGGATTATGATCAGGTCTCTTATTGTAACCACATTGTTATATCTTTAAGACATGAGGACAAAGACAGTCACTGCTTGAGAGAATCTTGATAGGTGAATCTTAGTATCCATGTTGACAACACATAATAATGGGTTATGATTGGTAGGACCTGATCAGATCTCTTTCTAGTGAGTGGAGTCTTGTCTCCTCCATGTACTACTTGTTACAAAAAAAAAAAAAAAGCCAAAGTGTTTTACTAGCTTTGAAAGCCAGTAAAGGTCTTATTGAGTGCTGTTGCATAAGCAGCAAGTAAGGAAAAAGTCAGGGACAGTTTTTAAATGCTGCCTTAATTTAAAGTTATTTACAGACTGACATGTGTAAACTTCCATGGATGCTTGAAGAAAGATATTCAGAGACAGCTGAGAGTGAAGGAACATCCCTTCCCTGATACCAAACAGTAGGGCATTTAGGGGGTGTATGACATTTGTTATACACCTTTGAAAGCGCTGTTATGATCAGGCCTTAAGCTGCAGTAGTGCATAACCAGGATATAATTTAACCATTTTAATCAGAATCACAGCACTCCATGCACTGTATGGAGGATTGAAGGTCACTGATCCTAACTGACTTATTTTGTGTTTAAGACTTGGAAGCTAAGAAAGTCCCCTTTTCAGCGAGAGGTAAGTTTCTTCTCATCCATGTCGAGAGGCGAGAACACATAGTCAGTTAGGATCGGAGACCCAATTATAATTCTTTTTAGTGCATGGAGCTTTTATCTGCACCATCATCTACTAGTTAAAGTAAAAAAATAAATAAATAAATAAAGAAAAAATAAAATTCCTAAGTGTTTTGCTAGCTTTCAAAGCCATAAAGCACTGACCAAGTGCTGTCAGAAAGGTAGTATAACACAGTGCTTTACATTTAAACTTTCATGCTTCTTAACTGTCCAGATTTTCACAAAATGTCCAAACTTGTGCCACATTATGTTTGGTCACTCCTAGGAAAGTCTGTAGTTTTCTGACAAATTACTGAGTATTAATTACTAAAATAATGATGTACATTCATGTTTCAGGTATTGTATCCTTCAGCCACAGTACAAGGACAAAATGATTGAGTTCAACAATTGGCTAAGCTTCTTGTGCCATTCTAAAGGGATCCAGTATCTGTCTGCCTGGGATGACATGGTCGACAGACCATGATGCTTTGCCAAAGATGGCCTGCACCTGTCACCTCTGGGATTCTGGATACTGGCTAAGGTTCTTGCCACTCCATAGTGCTTTTTTTAGGCAAGTTTCAAATGACAAATTCACCACCGTAACAGGAACAGGCAAGCATAAATTGAGGGTGATGCTACTCAATACTAGAAGTCTAAATCTCAAAATGCACTCACTCGAGGCACTCCTTAAAATGGAGAATATTGATATCTGTGCAGTGACTGAGACCTGGTTCAAGGCTCCAGAGAGCACCCCTGCACTACCAGGCTATAACTCATATCACACTTTTCAGCCAAGGAGTACTTTTTAAGTCTGAAGAAGCATTCAGAGAATGTGAAAGCGCTTACTGCCATTGTTCTGTGCTCTTTGTGTGAATAAAAAGGTTTTCATCAGGTCAGCTCCGTTTGTCGTGGTGCGCCTCCGGAGATTTTTTTCATTGGATTTGTTATTTTGCTTATCAGGGACACTTTATCCAGAGCTGTGTTCTGTTTGCCTTGACTGTTTCTGTATTGGATTTCAGCTAAGGAACATGACAGTTGAGACCATTTCCACAGGGTGTAATCTATTGAACTCCACTTTGGGAGAAAACTGAAAACACTAAGAGGATGTGTCTTTTTTAAAACTTTTGAAAGCAGAGACTAATCCATCATTGAAATTGACCAGGACTGAATAAATGGCTAATGCTGATCAAGGTAATAACACTGTACACAATATAAATGTGATACAACTTACCAAGAAGCTGGAAAATATTTTGGATAAGCTTAAACATACACAATGGCAGAGGAAGCACATGGAGACTTGCCTCTGCTTTAAGGTAGTACCTAGAGGTCTGCAAATTTTAAAGATGCCCACTTTTGGCAACACATATCCAGATTTGCTAACTAAATGGCAACAACTGAATATTGAAAGAAGCTGGGGTTATATGTGGCTGCTCATTGAGCAGTATATGGACATTGAAGGAGGGCTTATGGATGAAGCAACTAGGACACAACAAGAACTAGCGACTGCCCTCTCAGTGATCGAAATTAATGACTTTTTGTTAGAACTAAGTAGACACTTAGCACTACTTGAAAACAAATTAATGCAGGCAAAAAAGAACAAACTGGAGAGAGTCTTTTTGGACTTCCAAAAGGGGAATGTGTTTTCATGGCCAAGGGAACCAATAAGTGGCAAAGATTCCAGCCAACCCACTAACATCAACCAATCATGAGTGGCAACCTCACCTCCTACTACGTCAGCTGATACACCCAACATCAGTGAGAGAGAAGAGAGCATTGATGTAAACAGATGTGCTTTTGGGTCTACAGAAAGTACAGGAGAAGGCTCACAAGGTGAAAATAGAGATATTTCCATTGTCCAGGATGTTCGCAGAAAGGAGAAACCAATACAGGAGATGGCGACAACGTCAGATGTTACGACTCCATTTTCTCCTTTTCCATTGCCCTTCCAAGCATTTCAGAAGCAAGTGTGGAGCCTTCAATCGAGAATGAGGAAACTGAAGTCATCAGAAGAGAGGCTGGAGTTCCAGAAAAAGATATTGTGACCGGTGAGTCGGACTTAGTGATTAATCTTTCCATTTATGTTCTAAACTTTTAAATAAAGGACTTTTGTTTATCCCAGCCAAGAGCATTGATTGTACTGAATTAATGTTGGACATTAAATTATTCACGAGGAAAGTTAGCTTAAACATGTTATATGGTGATAATGTGAGTAATGTAACTACAAGTTTTAGAAAACCATCCACATTTACACCCCAGTTACATCCCTTGTTAGAGGTGTTTGAGAAAGCTTGTGAGGGGGATTTATTGGACTTATTGAAGGGAGGTAGAGCTGATAGGAAGGATGTTTTTACAATTTGAATGTCAGGGAAAGAGAAGCACTCAAGACTCCAAGACAATGAAGGAATTGTTATTAGACCCGCCTATAAAGGCGGAGCTATTGTTCTAATGGATAGAAATGTTTATGCAAGTAAAATGAGTGATTTCTCATGAGAGCAAGGGACCTATTAGAATTTGAATGCTGTACGGTTAGACAGGATTATAAAAGATGTACATAGCACATTATACAATATTTTTATTTGTAACGTTATAGATTTTGAGCTGTATAAGTATTTTTGATTGAGAAACCTGTGATTCCAGTTATAAAGGGACTACTTAAGGTACACAAATGCTTGCTAAATCCTGCTATGAGACCCATTGTCTCGAGAAAAGGATGGCAAACAGAGTCTGTATCTATTTATGTTGAGAAGCAATTAAGACAGGTAGTTGATGCGACAACAGTGATTAGAGATACTCAGCATTTCTTGGAAACTCTGACAGAGTATGTGACAACAGGAGGTGATATATCCTGAGATTTGTTAGTTACTTTAGATGTCACCTCATTGTTTACTAGTATACCAAGTGAAACAGGTATACTATAATTTATGAGGTTGTTCCTGACAGAGAAAAGTATGCCAAGAGATTTGATCATTAGATGTGCAATGCTCATGGATGTTATCTTGTAAAACAATGTCTTTATATATGGTGACAACTATTTTCTACAATTGAAAGGTGTAGCGATGGGGACTCCATGCACCAGTTCTTATGCCAATTTGGTAATGGCGTATTGGGAGGATACCTATGTGATACAGAATACACAGTAAACAACTCAGATCAAATACTATAAACGCTTTGTAGATGATGTTTTTTTTGTTTGGAGGGGTGATGAGGATAGTTTACAAAGTTTCATAGAGTATATAAATGGCACTGCCACTTTTCTCTCTTTTACAGGGAATTGGTGCAAGAAAGAGACAGAATTTCTAGATGTGTTAGTATGTAAACAAGATGAAGGGATAAAGACAGAGATGTTTAGGAAGACTTGTAGGAAGAATGCATTGCTACATCGCACAAGCATGCACCATCCACACATCTATTGAAATATAGTTAAAGGTCAGGCCCTAAGGGCCTCCAGACTCAACAGTGAAGATTCTATGTTTCAGCTCAGGTTAGACAGTTTAGAGAATTAATTTAAGGAGAGAGGGTACCATAGCTATGAAACTGATGATATTTATGATGAGATTGTGACCAGAAGGGATACCACAGGTAAACCATTCATTAAGAGGAATAGAGAGAGATTATGTACAGAGACTAATAGAACCAGAGCTACTGGCAATATTAATAGGATAGTGATACCCTACACAAGCAATATTCAAAAGATTAAGGAGATCATTCACAATAATTGACACATACTCACTTTGGGCAGTAAAGTCAGTGAAGCAGCAGGGAATACAACGAATCTTAAATACAGGAATACTCAGTCATTGAAAAGGATATTGTGCTATGAGAAGACTGGAAGGGATACAACCAGATCTGTCAGAGTAGAGACAGATCCTTAAAGATAGACCCCCTTACTCACTAGTCACTTTTAATGGGCAGACCCCTATTTATTACCTTGTTACACAAGTATGAATACATGTTTTTATATATACATAAGTATGAAGTTTTTATGGAATAGTACTTTTTATATGGAATAGCAGATTTTTATGGCAATGAAATTTTACTGACATTATGAATGTTAAATGGTTAGAATAAACATGTTTATAGATGTAGGACATTTATAAGCATGCCCATATTTTATATGTCAATGGTTGTATCTTGTTATATATATTTTCTATGCACATTTTATTAGTTAGTGTGTATATATATATATATATATATATATATTTTTTTTTTTTTTGTTTTGTTTTTATTGCATGCAAATATTTGCATATGCATGATGACACACTACATTCTTTAGCATTGTAAGCATTACTAGACAGAGATTATTTAATTGATTTTTGATTACTGCACTAATTAACGATGTAATGGGATGATTTTGATTGGTGCAAGCTGCTTAAACCTGCCTTTATATTGATGTACTATACAAGGAGTACTTCTTAAGTCTGAAGAAAATCATTCAGAGAAACGTGAAAGCGCTTACTGGCCATTGTTCTGTGCTCTTTGTGTGAATAAAAAGGTTTTCATCAGGTCGGCTCTGTCGTGGCATGCCTCTGGAGTTTTTTCATTGGATTTGTTCTTTTGCTTATCAGGGTCACTTTATCCAGAGCTGTGTTCTGTTTGCCTTGTCCATTCCCCTTTTAATGTCTGTAGTGGCATTTTATTTCATAGTACAGTTACTGCAATGGTGAACTTCCCCTTAAAGGACTTTGAATAAATGTCCCTCCTTAAAAGCAATATTTGCACTGTGGTAATAATGCTAATAACTGTTTCATTAGTTTTACAGTCTTTCATAGCCATTGTGTTTTATATCCGTCTTCAGGCCCCATAAAGTAAAGCATGTAATTTTCTGAAAAATAGACTCGTATTCAATAGGACATAAATATAACACTTGATTTAAGTGCCAGTTTTAAATAAAGTAGAGTACAACATAATAGTAAAAGAATGAATGGACTTAATAATTATCTGCTAATCAGGGAACATTTACATTGTATCTCGTTGAAAAATGAAGTACAAGTAAAGCTTTGTAATAAAATTCTTGTACCACTTACATGATGCTAGAATGATAGCTTTACAGCTACATGAAAATGCTATAAATAGTATAATTTAAAGCAGCACTTGAGAAAGTTCTTATCTATGCAACCGTTTTTATGTACTGAAGGATAATGTCACCTTAAGAAGAATGTTTTTGCGTTTTGCAAGCAATTTTCTGTTCACCAGTATAGTGCTAGAACTGCTTAGTCATCTGGCAAAACAATTAATATCATGTTTATTCCCGTTAGTACTCAGTCCTCTCATTATATAATATTTAGTAAGTAAACAAACTGACAAATATACCCTACAATAAATGTTTATATATTTTTATGCAAGCATGTAATATTAGGGGACACCCTGTATATAGTCATGTTTTAATGTTTTGTTAACTGGGTGTATCAGCTAGATTTGGGACTCAGTTTTAGTCACAGTCAAAGAAGAAACATTCCAGATACAAAGCTTCTTTATTCATTAGTTTTTCAACACCATAATTATTATGTAATGAGGTAGATTTAGGAAATATTACATAAAGGAATAACTGTACTTCTTAAAATCTGATGATAAAAGAATTATTATGACAGACATGCTGAGTAATCTGAAACGAGAAATGTAAAGCTGGTATTCTGATGAAGCATAACACAATCGCGCAGCGGTAAACAGCATAATGGTATTAGCTTGATGCACCAATGGAGATTAGGTGTGTATGCGTGTCGGCATAGTGCAGTCTGGCCAAGGACAGTGCAGCGTAATGAATTAAGGCAGCCACACTACACTAATTACTGTAAGCTCACTGTCGGACTGAATACACTAATACTGATCATGTCACGTGACCCAAGGGAAAACAATAAGCAGATTATGTCCCTTACGTGATACATGTTCATACCTGTGTCCTCATAACTCCTACACAGATACAGAGTGCAGCCCATACAATGGTATCATAGAAAAATGCCAAGGCATCTTGTATCATGCAAATGTGGAACTGGGGTGATAGGACTTACACTGCCCCTCAAATCCAAAGCAAGAACTTGTAAAGCTTTGTAATAAAATTCTTGTGCCACTTATGTGATGCTAGAATAATACCTAGAAATAGGGGTGAACAGGCAGAGGAGCACACAAAAAGACAACCGAAAGAAAGATTAGTGTGCGAGGGAAAAAGGGTATGTTTTTTATGTAAAAAAAAAGTGTCATTCTTTTATTTTTCAGAAGTATGAAGGTTAAATTAGCAAGGGAAAATTGCAACAAGACTCAATGATAAAGGAAAGGAAGCAGGGGCAGATAAAAACACATGCAATAATGCATGATGAGAGCAACAATGGAGAAACAGGAACTGATGGCAGGTGGACAGCTGATGATGGGGAGGACTAAACTGCAAAAAGAGGATGAGAAGTAACTGAAAAAGATAGCGCACCCCATGAAAGAGGATAGGGAGGGATGAGGAAGGTCTGCCAAACTAGCCCAGAGGGAAACCTATACAGAAAGTAGACATCTCAGATGGGGTTGATGGACAGAACTGGCAGACTTTACTACACTAGCAGCCACATGATGTAGCTCTCCATCTGCAATCACTCAGCCTCATCCTGACCAGCCAACAAATTTCTTACCGAGTGACTCAGGAAATCTCTTCCCACTACTCTAAGATGAGGGCCCTTTACCCTCTCCCCCTTCCTCAAAGTTGACCAAGGAGGCAATCAGCCAGCCAGGTCATCTTCTGTAGACTGACCTTTGTCGCTCATCAGAGAGGCAGATGTAGAGACTGCTGTTGCCTTAGCAATAGGTCAGGTGGCTAGTGTGTTGGACAGTGACTATATCTCTGTTGATCCTACAGGGAAAAGAAAATAAATGGAAAAAAAAAAAACACAACGACAAAACAAATGAAAAATGAGAAGCACAAGTGCAGTACATTAGTAATGTGTGTAACAGTTTAATAAAATAATAGGTTACTGCCAGTGATATCTTACACTGCATGGAGACCCCATCTTGCCTCCTCTGACAGGCTAGCTTATTTTTGCAATCTTCTGAGACACTTGAAAACATAAAGCAAACAGGAAAGATTAAGCCATATCACAGATAATAGAAGCTAATTATACCAACAGGAGACATGTTTACTGTACAATGCCAAACTAAGAACATAATGATTACAATAAAGATGTGGTCATCTCCCTCTCCAGCCTTTTCTTCCTACTAGTATAGAAGGTCTGGGTGACACCTCATCAGGTCACTCTATTTGTTCTTGTACTGCACTGCAGAGAGTGTGATGCCAGTGACATTACTCATTCTCCTGGCAAACTGACATGAGACATCAGCTTTAAAGGGGTCCTTCATATTTCCACCAGCATGCCGTACCTATAATCCTTGTGCAGCAGATGAACAAAGACATTGCACTTCCTGCTGCATCAGACAGGAGCTCTGACAGAGTCTCTGATTACCAAGGCCATGTCCACTCACTAGACCTACTCTAGTAGAAAAATTTTAGCCTGGAGTACATGCTACATGAAGTAGATTCCATGATATAAACATCTACAGGCAGCAAAATAGAGTGATGCCCTTGAAAGTAGCATGAGGCACATGGTCAGTAATCATTTGGAAAGTGAAAGGAGCACTGACATGTTTCTCACTGGACATGCATGTGTAAATATTATACATGTCCTCCCAGCTCAGGCCTTAGCATGTGGAGAACTATATTTCAGAACAGGGCTGATATCTTGTCACATTATAGGCAATACTCAAAGACAATTGCAATGAATCACATAATTACTGTGCCATTCTTTTACACAATAACAAACATGGTCACCATTCTGTGGAAGTCTAGGGTGAGCCACGCAACTTGGAGATTCAAAATATATGGATAACAGAATGTACTGCCATACAAGCAAACTGAGAGCAGACACGACTATTAGTAATAGACCTCAGGACTGCAATGACAACATATGGGTGCACAGAAACATCAGGCAATTTAACTTAGCAGTGTAGTGTGTGAGATAAACCTGTACAGCACATGCCAGAAGATAGACAAGCTGTAGGGCAGAGCTCAGATTGACAGGGCACAGAGAAGAAAGCAGAACAGGTTCAGTCCTTTCAGAAGAATCACTACATGGCAGTGTAAAGGGGAAAAGAGCAGTACTAGATGCAGTCTATTGAAGGGCTCACTCTGACAAGCACAGGAGACAGTGTAAGAACGTTTGCAGTCCTGCCACGGGAATCAAACTGAAAATGCACAATGGACATTGTTCAGCTCTGACACTATTCTGCACATAGGTGTTAAAGTGCTATTCTATATGTACATAGACAGTATGATGTGCTATCTGAGAAATGAGGCATACACAAGGCACTGGCTGCAGTATCTGCAATGGTTTCATAGAAAGCAGGACTGGCTACATGTGGCACAATGTCTGAATGGTAACAACACATCAACAGACAAGGATGATGCCATCGAACACCATACAATGTGCTGAGCAAAGTACTAAGTCAGTTGTTGGTTGGCATGGACAGTCTGGCTATCTCTTACACACACACACACACACACACACACACACACACACACACACGCACACACACACACACACACACACACAGGGACACATAAACACACACACACACATACACACACACTGATTCACATGACTATACAGCAGGTTTTCATTATTTGGCATAGGATTAAAGGAACACCTACTGCTAGAATAGTTCACCACAAATAACATGGAGGTATTATGCAAACATTATTCACACATGACATACATTTCCTTTAGAAGAATAAATCAGACAGGGTATTCAACCACCATGTGTGGCTGCGATAAGTGCATAACATCAATGCAGTGGGTGGCCATATTAGGACAGAAGTACAGGTGCATCTCACACAGAGCTGGGTCCAGCAGTATATGACCCAGGCAGTTGCCTAGGATGCATGTTGGCTGTGTTGACTTGGCGGGGTTATTAAGAAAAATAAATCATCTTTAAATACAAAGTGCAAAGTATGTAAAAACTAGAGGGCTTTTAAACCTTGCATGAGACTTCAAAGTAATCCTCAGTACCATGGGAAATTTGAGCAAGTAGAGTGGAGCAGGACTGCAGGAGCATACAAATGGAACAAAGTAGGAGATTGATGGCCATCCAGCACTGCCGCAACAGTGAGTGCAAACAATGGAACAGGTGTGTGTGTGTGTGTGTGTGTGTGTGTGTGTGTGTGTGTGTGTGTGTGTGTGTGTGCGTGTGTGTGTGTGTGTGTGTGTGTGTGTGTGTGTGTGTGTGTGTGTGTGTGTGTGTGTGTGTGTGTGTGTGAATATGTATGTATATCAATGTGTGTGTGTGTGTGTTTTTGTGTGTGTGTGTGTGTGTGTGTGTGTGTGTGTGTGTGTGTGTGTGTGTGTGTGTGTGAATATGTATGTATATCAGTGTGTGTGTGTGTGTGTGTGTGTGTGTGTGTGTGTGTGTGTGTGTGTGTGTGTGCGTGCGCGCATATGTATGTATATGAATGTGTGCGTGTGTGTGTTTTATGGACTGTACCTTGTTTAAATAATAAGTACATTTTATTTGCAAGTGTATTTGTGTACTGCAAATGATTTACCAACTATGCCTCATATTTCCTGTAAAACAGTAGGCTGTACATATGTATGCTTTCATAAAAAGGGGTCTGCTGTACAGTCACCATTTGCCTATAATATCATATGTCCTTGATCGACTATATAGTAATATAGCCAATGTTAGCACCTCTGCTGTAGTGTGCAATGTAACATTCATCTGTCTATTTTATTTTTTCTGTAACTTTATGTTACAGTGGTGGGAAGGAAAAGGAAACTTACCTTCCTCTCAAAGAGACAAAAGTAGGTTTATAGGCCTTGTGGAGAGATGGGATTCTCCTTATGGCTGTGGAGGGAAACAGAATAAGTGGATGAGGTGCTCGGTTGAACTAATGGAGATATCAATGAAGATGGCAGCCACAATTTGATAATAGAGCAGAGTCATAGGAAAGAGATGAACATGCAGGACAGGTAAAAAAGAGGGCCAAGGACCTACAGGCTTATAGTGACAACTTTACCCTGGTCCTGTACCTGCACGATGGAGGATAGGAAGATGCTGCTTTAACTAGTGTCAGAGTTGGTCATGTCTTGGACCCCTTGTTGAGGAGGAAAGACAGACAATGGGATAATACTATGCCGGACAGTATTGTAACTTTCATACGTGTCTGATAGATTTGTTATACTATATGGCTGGTCTTGTATGTAATGCAGGAATACATAGCAGTCTTAGCCACTGTGATGTTACTCAGTAGTACTATGGGCAACAGGGTCTGTATTACATATATGTACTGCATAGATACATATGCATTACTGTACCCTATCATTCTCTGATGTCTATTGATTTGTGTTTGGCTTTAAAAGGGACAGCCCAGTGTGCAATTATGTTCCTATTTACAGCTATGGGGGTGTTGTTGCCAGCATATGTACACTTTCAGGTACGTATATCTGTATGTCTATTTATGTCTCTATATCGATAACTCTGTCTATCTGTTTGTATGCCTGTCATTATTTATTTATTTATCTGTCTATTTATCTATTTACTTTTGTATACTAGAGCTGATTTTTGGGAATGCACACAATGACAACATGTGCATATTTCCCCCATGTGCTGGTGAGGATGTCTACGCCTCTTCCTGTTATTGTCATGACCTAAAGAAGTCAAGTACTAGAGTGGTATTTCTGCCACTGTTGTTCCCTCTGAGGCAGAAATGCCACATAGATGCAGGCACATGATTTTTTGG
>NC_056737.1:957123262-957178262 GCF_019279795.1 Protopterus annectens
AATACAGAATTATTTAGAGAACCTTTACTTCACGCAGAGATTGTGCATACTGACTGTTATTGATGGATTATAATGAGGGCTGTTGTACTGGTCTTTTATGGGTGAAATTTTCTGAAACAGGTAGCCTTGTTATTATTGGTTCATATGTATTGTTTCACTGCTTATTGGAAAAAATGTTCAAAACTACAAATTTAAAATGCACTCTAAGAAGGGGTTACATGCTAAATAAAGGTTATAATTTAATGTAATTAGGAAGGTGAATCAAAGAATACATAGTTGTGCGTGGTCCTAAAAATGTGTGTAGGGGGCCCATGGTTTGAAAACAGCCCAAAGATACATTTTGTCTGCCACTGACCACAGCATCATCTATGGATGTGGGTTTCAATGCAGCTCTAATTTTATGCCTGTCAGTGGCTTAGATGATGGACCTCGGCTGGTTACAACTAGCCGAATATTTGTAGGGGATGCATCAGGTGAGAACTAGCATGCTCTATTCCTGTTGGACAGTGTCATGGAACTGTCAAAGTTTTATTAAGAAAAATGGATATACAAACTATTATGTAGGCAGACTGGGCCAGCAACAATAACAATCTGCACCACAAGTTACTTTTGATGCCCCATAGGTTATGTTATGTATATGTGTGTATATATATATATATATATATATATATATATATATATATATGTATATATTTATATATACACATATATAGCTATATAGATATGATATCCATGTAGGAATTTGTGTGCTGCATGGTGTTAGGAGTCATAAATATAATACAGCACTCCCACTAATATCTCATCTATATGCATTTACAAGCTTCACTGGAGATGGGCCAGTGCAAATGGTTGGACTATTCTTGGATTCACTAGATCATCAGTGGTAGATGATGATAGTACCATACACATGGCACAGTCCATTGAGATAGTGTAACTGTCAGTAATGCTAACAGTGGATGGCACACTCACATCTCCCACAGCTGACATTATTTGTATTCAGCAGTGGTCATCCCATCCATGTTCAGCTTCAACCTTAATACACAGATGTCATCACCACCACCACTGCATCAGTGTGCCTCAGTGCCTCTGATGTGATCAAACTCAGCATATAGGAACAGTGAGCATGTGATTGCCCCCCCCCCCCATGGTATTTCTATTTCTGGATATTTCAGACCTGGATGTCACCCTTTTCATCAGTCAGTGGATGTGTATGTGTATGTTAGTGACCTAGACACAGAAAGCCACTGCTCAATCATGATAGAGCTGCTGAGCAAGCCAAATGGTCTGCATGGGAAAATGAAGCCACTTCAGGGACTCTGAGGCATCCTGCAATGCATGTAGTCTAGCAGAACATATGAGAACCTGAAAAAAAAATCTGTTGATGGAAATGATTCCCTTGTTGGTCTCCAATAGTCCCTCCTTGGGGGTGGATGCAACTGCCTACTGTGACCATTTCAGGCGATGTACACACATTCTATGAAAGCAGTGCAGGCTTGCACAGATGGTACACTCTGCTCTGGAAATAGCTCTGTCATCCACACTGTCCACTGCTGCCTCTTATCCTGGGTATGGACAATGTTATGGCAATGGTGGGCACTCAAACATTTCTACTGTGGACATGTCCCATTTGATAAGTTAATCAGGGAAACACATTTCAATGAGAATACACCACTTGTAGCCCTACCATGAGCAGCACTTGTGATCATTCCCCTGCTCACGGATGACAAGATTCTATTGAATTATGTGTGGGGTCATGGCAGGGTTTCTGTACATGTTTTCAACATACTACTTCATCCATATGATGGGCAGTCTCCAATTCTGAATCTGTAGGGTGCCTGCATATTTCAACTGTTTCTTACTGTAATTGGTACACCTTGTTTGCTGTAGTCCTCTCTTAAAACCTAGTTGCCTCGTGGTTTTGGCGTCCTTTCAGGCTTGTTGGCTGTTGGTGAAGCACCCACCAAGAGGAGAAAACGCCGAGAGAAGAAAGGAGCCACTTTTGAGATTTTAAGTATTTTTCCTCTGTTTATTTGCTAAGTTTTTCTGCATAGTTGCCTAGTTTGAGCATTTTCTGGCTTGTTAAACTTGATTTCTGCATTAGTAGCTGTATTTAGAGCACAACCAAAAGCTGTTTACTGAATTTCCTGTTTGCACTTAATTTTAAAATCGTTTTTTTCTCAAAACTTGCATATTTTCTGTCTTTGGCCTAGCACTCTTGTGTGGGGTCATTTACTGTACTGTTATAACTTGATATTACTTGTGTACCTCTGCTATCTCTGAAAACAAAACAAAAAAAAATCTTGCTTTTTCCCACTTTTCTGAGATTTAAAAAAGTTCAGTTACAGGCTTGCTGTTCTTGAACTGTTTGTAAGTTTCTGTGAGGCCATTTTTGCTTGGGCTAAAGGAAAGTCTCTCTGTTGATCAGTGGCAGTGAAAAACATTGAGCAGCTTCCCTGCCCCCCGTGGGAGTGGTTACTGACGTGAAACTGTAGTTTTATTGGCCGTTTTGGGTCAATTCCTGGCTCTTTCCAGCCCCTGCTATCAAGCACGCTTTAGCGCGGAGTTGCCACTAGAGCAGCATCGGGCAGCGTTGGTTTAACAAGGTTAAACTTTTTCTGGCTCCATAAAATCTGTTCTTCATTTTTTCCCTTAGAGCTGCTCTACTAGTAATCTAACAGTATATCCCTTAACTAAAAACTGCAGCACTTGTTCCTAAAAGCTTTTTTTTTTTTTCTCCAAAAAAAAAAGCTCAGCACTTGTCTTAAAAGCATCTTCTTTTCAGGTTTAGCACTTCTGTATTATACAAAGTCCCTCACTAGCGAAACCCCCCCCCCAGGAGTACCAACTTCCTTACTAAGTCCTCTCTTATTCAGTTACACCCCTAACTTCTTAATTTCTCTAGCATGTCGAAGGGCCAGATGCTGGTGTCCTCTCCTGTCCAGTTGGTGAATCTGGGAATATTGAGGCAATGTTACAATTGCCTCATGTACACAGACAACCCTCTCCTCCTCCCACATAACACAAATACTTGCGAGAGATGCAGCTATTTGGCCAAACTGGAAGCTCAGCTCTCTCAACTCAGGACTGGCAAGACCAGACAGGAGGAGAAGGCAACTACACACACCACAAAACCAGTCTCACATAAAGCTATCACAACAATGAATCAAACACATAAACACACAAAGACATACTCGGAGGCTCTGAGCAAAAATTTACCTAAACAGCAGAGGCCTCCAAAGCAGACACCCAAGCAACTGCCACCTCATGACACACCACAGGCAACACATAAACCACAAAATCAGTGTGCAAAGTAGTCACAGCCCTTAAGGCCAAATACAACACCAAACATACTTGTCATAGGTGACTCCATAGTCAGACACACTGACGTCCCACTCACCAGGCTGAATAAGGAGAGGGTCACAGTAAACTGCCTATCAGGCGCTAGAATCCGCCACATAACACAAGCACTTGGGTCACTCGACATCAAGTACAAATATGACACAGTCATTGTCCATGCTGGTGTGAACGACCTGAGACGTACGTCCCTGGACTACATGAAAAGAGACATAGAGGAGCTCTCTGATTATGTAGCCCAGGCAGGTATGACCCTGAGCAGTATCCTTCCTTTACCAAGAATGATGCCACAACATAAAGACAAGATGATCATCTTTAACAATTGGCTTAATTTCTGGTGTCATTCAAAGGGGATCCAGTGTCTGTCTGCCTGGGATGACATGCTTGACAAGCCACACTGCTTCGCAAGGGACGGCTTGCACCTGTCACCCCTGGGATTCCGGATATTGGCTAAGGCTCTTGCCACCCCCATAGTGCCTTTTTAGGCAAGGCTCAAATTCTAAACCTACCACCCTAGAAAACAAAAATGGGAAGAAACTAAGGGTAATGCTGCTCAATGCCAGAAGTCTAAATCTCAAAATGCATGCACTCGAGGCCCTTCTCAGTATGGAGAACATCAATGTCTGTGCTGTAACTGAAACCTGGTTCAAGGCTCCTGAGAGCACCCCGGCACTATCAGGTTTTACCTCATATCATGCGTTCCGCCCCAAAACCCGGACCACACCACAAAAGGAGGGGGTGTATCCATATTCATCAAGGATACCCACACCTCCAGGTTGGTGGCAACGCATGAAGCATCGGAAACCATCCAGGTGCAATTAACCATAGGCAAAACTGCTCTACAATTTGTAGCATGCTACAGGCCACCCTCTCAAACTCAGGAACCCCACACAGCCTTCCTGAAGACACTGGAGGGTATAAATGTATCTCCAAACACCATTATATTGGGTGACTTCAACTACCCGAATATAGACTGGGAACATTACTCAAGCCCCAACTTTTTAGCCCAAAGGTTCCTGGAGTTCATAAATTCAAAAGCGATGGAACAACTAGTCACCGTTCCCACAAGAGGAGAAAATATACTAGATCTCATCGTCACAAACATGGGGACAAAATGCTCCACACCGGAAGTATATCCCTCATTGGTGAGATCAGATCATAAACTAATCTCCCTGGAAATCCACATCCCGCCCCCACCCTAAACAGAAAAGACCACAGTGAAGAACTTCTCTAAAGCAAACTTCACGGTACTCAAGACTGGTGTGGTATCCTTCAAGGCCCCCGAGCCAGTGGAAACCACAACCCAAGCTGCGGAAGCCCTTACAAATGCCTTCTACGAACACCTCCAGGACTGCATGGATCAGGCAATCCCTAATAAAACCAAGACTCTTTCCACCAAGGGCAAACGTCCAGTCTGGTGGACCCCAGCCATAAACAAACTTTACAATAAGAGGAGAAAGCTGTTACATGATAGAGCAAAATCCATAAAAGAGAAGACAACCTTGATCATTATTAGTAAAAAATACGAGCACTCATAAAATCATCCAAGGCCAACTTTGAGAGAAAAATTGCCATAGATTCAAAAGACAATCATAAGGCCTTCTTCAGCTATGTTAGAAACTTGGGTGGAATCTCCCAGATATGCTCAGAATTAGTCCAAAATGATACAAAAATCACTGAACCCACAGACATTGCCAACATACTGGCAGACAGGTTCAGTGCAAACTTCAACCCCCTCTCCCCCAAAAGGAGAGATAACTATCCCAGCGGAGTGTAGCCTCCCAGACATCTCAAATGTGCAGGTAAAAGCTGCTCTCTCTAAAGCTAAAAACACAGCATCAATGGGACCGGATGGTGTCCCCGGCTGTGTGCTACACGAACTCAATGAGGAACTAAACCCGCACATAAGGCAGCTGTTTAATCTTAGCCTTACCAAAGGATACGTGCCCAAGGAGTGGCGTACGGCAACTGTGGTCCCACTCCACAAAGGCGGTGCCTCTATGGACCCTGGTAATTACCGCCCCATAAGCTTAACAAGCCTGGTCTGCAAAGCTATGGAGAGGATCATAATGGAACTCATAAACAAAGACATAGGGGACTTGCAGACATTGGACCCGACCCAGTTTGGCTTTGTCAAGGGCAGATAATGCCTTTTGAACTTGGTCGACTTCTTCGAAACAGTCACCAAGGCCATTGATGAGGGAAAGGCAGTCCATACAGCCTACCTTGACCTTGCAAAAGCTTTCGACACAATACCCCACTCAGGTATTATAGAGAAACTTACCAGCTTAATTGTAAACCCATATGTCACAAGATGGGTTGCAAACTGGCTAAAGGACAGAACCCACAGGGTTAGAGTTGCTGGCACCATGTCAGACTCCAAGCCGGTCACAAGTGATGTCCCACAGGGCTCAGTCCTTGGCCCCCTGTTGTTCGGCATCTACTTCTCAGAAGTACAGGCAAACATAGGAGGACTATGGCTGACAAAGTTTGCAGATGACTGCAAACTGGGCCATAGTGGAAAGTACATCGGACACAGATATCCTTCAGAGGGGTCTCACGGAAACTGATAGCTGGTGCCAGAGCCATGGCCTGAAGTTAAATGCCAAAAATGTATAGTCATACCCTTCGGGAAAAACAAGGTAACCCCAAGCTACCATATAGGTGGCAATCCACTAAGCACAGAAGAGGTTATCAGGGACCTGGGGACCCAGGTTGACAGTGGCCTTTCTTTTGACACTCACATTACTAAAGTGGTTAGAAAGACCTTCTTCACTGCCCACCTGATCATGAAGGGATTCACATCCAGATCAAGTGAGGTCATTGTTCCCCTGTACTCTTCACTTATCAGACCAATGATCGACTACAATGCCCCATTCGGGATGTATCTCACCCGACACCTGCAGCAATAGGAGAGACCCCAAAAGTTCCTCACCAAAAGGATAAAGGGATTCCAAAATCTGTCATATGCTGCCAGACTGAAGAAACTCCAGCTGTATTCAGTCGCATACCGTCTGCTCAGAGGTGGCCTGTGCCTGACATACAAGGCCATGTCCAACCCGGAATTAATGGACATGCTCCACCTCAAAAAATCCAAATCTACCAGATCCACTAGAGCAAGTGACTTAAACCTTAGCACAGATATAAATAAGACATGCTGGAGGGATAGATTTGTCACTCAGAGACTCCCTATGCTGTGGAATAAAATCCCAGTCCATGTGAGGCAGAGCACCTCGCTGGCTCTGTTCAAGAGAAATCTTGACCGGTGGATGGGAGATCGTAGGTTTACCCCGGGAATCATCTCTATGTCACTGCTGGACAGAGGCACAACAAACTAATGGGCACAATATTTTTTAACATAAGGGGTGGCGTAAGCCACAAAACTTTGGGCTAGGCTTATAAATGCCTTATGGCAGATAGCCTAGTATAAACCTATGAACCTATGAACCTATGGTACACCTAGCCAGTATTTCAACATTTTATTTTATTTTTTTATTTAACATTTGTTGACCGGGAAAGTCCAACTAGGTTCCACAGAGCCTGTTTTCAGCGGAGGCCCGGGGAGAAATGCTCCATAAATAAATAATAAATAAAAAATAACATGGAAGTTCCACCTTATCAGGGGAGTAAGTGATCTCTGATTCCCCCCCATGTACTTGGCTATTGCAACTATTGCCCATGACCCTTCCACATATGCCAGCATTGCTGTCCTCTGTCCTCTATCCAATCCTCCTGTGAAACTAATGATACCTGTGCCCTACCCACCCTCTGATCTATGTGGTTATGGTAATATCTAATGTACAACATGTGCAGTCAATGCACTGTAATGAATAGCCTGGTTGTGTTATTACATGCATCAGTTTTATTCTGTGTTTGGCTTGTCTTGTCATGACTCATAACTGTGAACCAGATGATACCTTTTGCCTATGCCACAACATACAGCACATACCCTTGCCTTGCATGGGGTCCTTCCACAGCTCCTTGCATGGCTCCACTACCACTGCTCCCACAGGTAAGTCAGTAAGTGCTTCCATACCCCTTATGTTGTTACTGGGCTTGCAGCACCATGTTATGTAACATGACCTATCTGCCAGATACCTTGCTGTAGATCTGCAGGGCATATGGCAGCATGCTAGAAGATGTATCCATGCAGTGAAAAAAGACCTATGGCATTCCCATCACATGTTCACTGATATTCCATGCCTTTGACAGTACAGTGTCAAACCCCATCTTCTTCACTATATGAAGACTTCAGATCATGGTCTCAGTCATGGTTTGAAAAAGCATCCACTATGAGTAGCAACACCCAGTAATGGACACCATTGTATGTTTTCTACCACAAATATTCATTAAAATTATAAACTCTGAACAATGATTGGTTGTTCAAGAGATGCAGGCTTTTTCTAAACCAAGCCTTACCTGCAGTAAAAAGCTGAGCTCTGCAGTAAAAGAAATCTGCACATCCCCATGACTGGAGCAAAAAAAAAAAGAATCACTACAATAATATTCTCAATGCATCTAAACCCAAAAAAAGTTATTGGTAACACATGAATAGGGTAAGAAAAAAACACTGTCCCCACACATTTGTTCCAAAACAAGAAATATTTATTGCATTTTTATTTTACATTTTAAGTTTTTTTATGGGTACATTTAGGCCAATAAAGCCAAAACCCACTAATTACAGACATGCTATTTCAGCCTTTTTTACGTTTTCAGTACAACATAAGTGGATTGTTCATTTACAGTTCACATATATGGGGCTTAAAACCTAACCTGATAAAAGTGTAATGTAAAATGTCAGGGGCATTGAGAAGCTGTGTAGCTGACACACGTTTATGTCATTAAGAGAGTCATTCACATATATTCCATGTACTTCCATGACAGGATAGTTAAGATATTACACAGTGAAGATTGAAGCTTGCCTGGGTCATTTTTCAGTTTTCTAAGAAATACTTTGTGTATGTGACCTTTATATCCTTGGATGTTGCCTGGGATAATTTTTCCATCATCTTAATGTTTATGGACATCAGGCTTGGTTTTAAGCACTGTGGTTCTAAGGTATACTTTAGCAATCTACTTACATTGCAATAATGAAGTTAAAAAACAATGGAACATTGCATTTGAACAGCTAGTGAAGATTGTCTTTATTGTCTGGTATGTCCTTAAGGAGTCATTTGCATATATCCCACAGTCATCACTAGAAGAGGTTTAATGTATTACACAGGAAGACTGCAAAAAAAAAAAAAAAAAACTGACAGCCCAAGTTAAGGCACAAAGAGAATAAAATAGACTATGTGTTAAAGAAGAGATTATCTATTGTTTCTGCAGAAATAATAAAAAAAGTCTTGCACAAGAGAATCTGGCAAAAGCCCACAGATAATAATTTAAGAATCTTAATACACCAGATTAATACAAAACAGTGCCGAGATGAAGAAAGACCTGGCCACATGGAAGAAGTGACAAGGGAAGTGAGCCAAGATAAGAAGCAAAAAAAAAAACACAAAACGTTGTTGAAATGTGTAAAAAAGAACCAAGAAAAAACATATCTGATATGATTTTTTATGCAAGAATGAATGTCAGACTGATCAAAACAAAAAATGCAGCTGCAAAGATATCTGAAGAGAAATATAGGGAAAGACACCAGACATAGTAAATGTGGATTCTTGTAGATCCGTTTAAGGCAGTTCTGGTGAACGCAAATAAACAGAAGCCAGTTCACTGAAACCGCCTTCAGCAAACATTGAAACACATTTTTTTTTACAGGAGGAACAAGCTCCCCTGCACACCATCACCACCACCCCACACACCCCCAGAATTAAATATACCAAGTATGACATTGTACAACAGTGGAGAAAAAGGTAATCAACATTTTCATCACTGGTGGTTTTGGCGAACTGGCTTCAATTTTTTGCATTCACTGAAATCACTGTTGACAGAATGACATGCTCACAGTAAATTTCAGAATGAAAAATAAGATCACAAATAAAACTGTAATTGAAATGAAAACATTTAGAGAGTAGGTCTTGTTCGTTGCCGGAGAGCTGATGACAAATAAGCCGTAGAGATAAAAAAAACCTAAAAAGTACATAATTGGCAAGAGAAAAATAAAGGAAAAGTGGCTAAGCTCTCAATTCCTCTTATCTATAACACAAATATAAACAAACAAATATGGCAGACGAAGATGGGAGCTCATCTAATGAAGAATCTGGAAATACTGTGCAATGGAGTAGAAGCATGGGAGCTGAGGTTAACTCCCAGCAAATGTAAAGTTCGCCAGTTAAGCCACACATCAATAGAGCAGGGTGTCGATCAGATCTGGTTTGGACAACCAAGAGAGGATTGAAAGTGTAGTGGTAGCAGCAAAGAGAATGCTGGGGAAGGTCCATAGGGGGGAAAGTTCCAGAAACAAAAAGGAATTATTCACACTCCACAGAACCTTGGGGAGACCACATCTTGACCATTGTGTATAGAATCCATATATCTGGGAAATGGCATCAAGTTGCTGGAAGGAATTCAAAGAAAATCAACCAGAAAAAAAGAATCAGTGGAATGGAATGGCAGGGATATGGCCAAGTACACTGTATGTGCTTCATTGACAAAAGTTAATATTCATTGGTATGTTCTTAAGAAGGTAACTCCCTTATATCCATATCCCTCTACTACAAAAGGTTTAAGTTATTACAAAGTGAAGACTCAGCCCTACTCTTTCCTAGTATGCAAGTCTAACAAACTTCATTTTTAACAATGTCTTTGTTATGAGTTATTTTTAATGAATGGTAACTTACCAATGTATTTGATATGTATTGTTTTTACTAGAATTTTGTATAATTTTCTGATACTTTTCTCACTGCACTGCTCTTATTGAGATATGTATATTACAATATTGCTGCTACTATATTGATGTCCTTAATACAAGGTGACATAATAGTGCAATTAACACAAACTGCTCTTACTGTAACATTGCATATTTTTTTGCATTTATTGTTGTAATTGTAGATATGAATATTATACTTGGTTGTTGAACTGCTGCATTTATTTATGTATGTGCCTCTCCTTGTTGCCTTGGGTTGTGACTTAAAAGGGTTTTTAACCAGTTCATCTTTTAGTTATCAAACTTAAATAAACATACATACATGCGTACATAAGTAAAAAAATAAAAAATAAATAGAAATATGTGTGCCAAATTATTTTCCCTTTTCTTGATATATATATATATATATATATATATATATATATATATATATATTTTTTTTTTTTTTTGACTTTTAGGGTTATATTGGCAAAATGGTAAGGTCTTGATTTTACAGCTGTAAGGTATGGAGTATGATTGTGACCTGTAGTTGTTTGTTAGGCTTGCAGTAGTCTAAAGACTGATAGCCTAGTCTTAAACTATTGAGAAAAGTATAACAGATTAAATCATCTAGAACTGGGCAAAATAATCTTATTATAGCATGATCTATGTTGAAGACCTTAGCTATATTAAGATTGTAGTATATGCAGCAGTGTGGTTTCTCACTAAAATTGGGAAAAATAAGCGCGTCTCTAGTGCAGCTCAATCATAACAATTTTTACACATCCCCCTAAGTAATTTTTATTATCACGACTCATGCTACTTATTAACAGCTGACTTTGCCAGATGGAAAAGAACAGGGGTAGAAGATAAAACAGCTTTCATTTCTGCCTGATGCCTATGCCTGTTATTTGTCTCTAGTGTTTGTATCTTATTTTTGCTCCATCCTTTGTATTTCTTTCTCTGCTAGTAAATCAGGAAAATATTACAGTCAGACAAAAATGACGAAATAATTTCATACATTGTACGGTTCAAAAAATGAATATCAATGGAAAACTAGTTGTTCAATTAAGTTTTTAAGTGACTTACAGGAATATTAAAAACTGTCACTCATTCTCAACATTTGGTAACTGATAGGTAAAGCTCCATGCAATGGTAAGAATTATGACTGGATCTCCAGTCAGATACGTTTATTGGTTATTCATGATATGGATGCCAAGAAATTCAAATCAAGGGTGAACACATGCTAATCTAGTTATGATCACAGATGCCATCATAATCCTCCCTGCTATAGTGATGTTGCATCTGAACATAGCAGTTACAACCAGACACTACTCGAGCTCACCATATGCACTACACACAGTCATCACCGAGCCTTGTGCTTACCATGTACACTATACAAAGTCATCATAGAGCCTCATTCTTACTAAGTACACTATATGCTGTCATCATAGAACCTCAGGCTTACCATGTACACTATACAAAGTCATCATAGAGCCTCATTCTTACTAAGTACACTATACGCTGTCATCATAGAACCTCAGGCTTACCATGTACAGTATACACTGTCATCACAGAGCCTCATTCTTACTAAGTACACTATACGCTGTCATCATAGAACCTCAGGCTTACCATGTACACTATACAAAGTCATCATAGAGCCTCATTCTTACTAAGTACACTATACACTGTCATCATAGAACCTCAGGCTTACCATGTACAGTATACACTGTCATCACAGAGCCTCATTCTTACTAAGTACACTATACACTGTCATCATAGAACCTCAGGCTTACCATGTACACTATACAAAGTCATCATAGAGCCTCATTCTTACTAAGTACACTATACACTGTCATCATAGAACCTCAGGCTTACCATGTACACTATACAAAGTCATCATAGAGCCTCATTCTTACTAAGTACACTATACGCTGTCATATTAGAACCTCAGGCTTACCATGTACAGTATACACTGTCATCACAGAGCCTCATTCTTACTAAGTACACTATACGCTGTCATCATAGAACCTCAGGCTTACCATGTACAGTATACACTGTCATCACAGAGCCTCATTCTTACTAAGTACACTATACGCTGTCATCATAGAACCTCAGGCTTACCATGTACAGTATACAAAGTCATCATAGAGCCTCATTCTTACTAAGTACACTATACGCTGTCATCATAGAACCTCAGGCTTACCATGTACAGTATACACTGTCATCACAGAGCCTCATTCTTACTAAGTACACTATACGCTGTCATCATAGAACCTCAGGCTTACCATGTACAGTATACACTGTCATCACAGAGCCTCATTCTTACTAAGTACACTATACACTGTCATCATAGAACCTCAGGCTTACCATGTACAGTATACACTGTCATCACAGAGCCTCATTCTTACTAAGTACACTATACACTGTCATCATAGAACCTCAGGCTTACCATGTACAGTATACACTGTCATCACAGAGCCTCATTCTTACTAAGTACACTATACACTGTCATCATAGAACCTCAGGCTTACCATGTACAGTATACACTGTCATCACAGAGCCTCATTCTTACTAAGTACACTATACGCTGTCATCATAGAACCTCAGGCTTACCATGTACAGTATACACTGTCATCACAGAGCCTCATTCTTACTAAGTACACTATACACTGTCATCATAGAACCTCAGGCTTACCATGTACAGTATACACTGTCATCACAGAGCCTCATTCTTACTAAGTACACTATACACTGTCATCATAGAACCTCAGGCTTACCATGTACAGTATACACTGTCATCAAATAATCTTGAGCTTACCATGTGCAGTATACATGGTCATCAGAGGACCTCATGCTTACCATGTACACAAAACACAGACATCACATACCCTCTTGCTTAAAGTGTGCACACTAAACATAGTCGCCACAAAACTTCTTGCTTACCATGTACACTATACACAGTCATCACACAACCTCATGCTTACCATGTGTAATCTACAAAATCATCACAGAACCTCATGTTTACCATGTACACTATACACATCATCACAGAACCTCATGCTTACTATGTATAATCTACACAATCATCACAGAACATCATGTTTACAATGTACACTATACACATCATCACAGAACCTCATGTTTACTATGTACAATCTACATAATCATCACAGAACATCATGTTTTCATGTACACTATACACGTCATCACAAAACCTCATGTTTACTATGTACAATCTACACAATCATCACAGAACATCATGTTTACCATGTACACTATACACATCATCACAGAACCTTATGCTTACCATGTACACCAGACAAAGTCATCATAGAACCACTTGCTTACCAAGTACACCGTACAAAGTCATCACAGAACCTCATTTTTACTATTTACACTAGACAAAGTCATCACAGAACCTCATGCTTACTAAGTACATTATACACAATCATCCCAGAACCTTGTGCTTACCATGTACACTATACATAATCATCACAGAACATCTGGCTTACCATGTACACTTTAAACAGTAATCAAGGAATATTGTGCTTACCATGTGCAATATATACAGTCATCACAGAACCTCAGATTTAGCATGTAGAGTGTAGACAGTCATCACAGAACATTGTTCCTACCATTTATACTATACACAGTCATCACATAACCTCATACTTACCATGTGCACTATACACAGTCATCACAGAGCCTTGTTCTGACTATGTACACCATATACAGTCATCAAAGAACCTCGGGATTACTATGTACACTATACACAGTCATCACACAACCTTGTGCTTACCATGTACTCTATACACAGTCATTGGAAAACCTCATGCTTAGCATATATACTATACACAGGCAATACAGAACTTTGTGCTTACCATATAGACTTTACACAACCATCTCCCGAGCTCTTGCTTAAAATGTGCAGTAAACACAGTCAGCACAGAACTTAGTGTTAACCATGTACACTACACAGTCATCAAACAACCTCTTTCTTACCATGTACACTATACACAGTCATCACAGAACCTCATGGTTACCATGTACACTATACACAGTCATCACAGAACCTCATGCTTATGATGTACTCTATACACTGTTATTATAAAACCTTGTGTTTATAATGTACACTACACACAGTCATCACACAACCTTGTGCTCACCATGCATTATACACAGTCATCACAGAACCTCATGGTTACCATGTACACTATACACAGTCATCACAGAACCTTGTGTTTACCATGTACACTATACACAGTCATATCAGAACCTTGTGCTTATGATGTACTCTATACACTGTTATTATAAAACCTTGTGCTTATAATGTACACTACACACAGTCATCGCACAACCTCGTGCTTACCATGCACTATACACAGTCATCACAGAGCCTCATGCTTACCATGTACACTATACACAGTCATCACAGAACCTCATGCTTACCATGTACACTATACACAGTCATCACAGAACCTTGTGTTTACCATGCACTATACACAGTCATCACAGAACCTCATGGTTACCATGTACACTATACACAGTCATCACAGAACCTTGTGTTTACCATGTACACTATACACAGTCATCACAGAACCTCATGATTACCATATACACTATTGTGCTTGATGTACACTATATACTGTTATCAAAGAACCTATTGCTTACCATGCACACTAAACACAGTAACAACAGAGAACTGCATGCAACATAGGAACATAATAGACAAGCAGTCACAGTGGTCATGAGATATCTAGCCTTAAGAAAAAAACTCCAGATTGTGTATACACTTACAATTTTTCACTTCCCTTCATGAAAAAGGCCAAGACTGTCAAGCCCTAGGTAGGTTTGTCAAAAGTATTTTGGGAAATCAGAAATAATATGTGACATCTCATGCTCTTTCCAAAACAAACGGTTTGTATCCCTCTCGATATGCCACTAATGTCAGTTTATCGCAAAGACTTTTATTTTACATTTTGCAACACCGAAAGTGTTTATAACATAAGACATTTTATTACTTGTGATACTCAGGAAGGTGTTTATCAGATTGTTCACTGCTGCAGTAGCCTTAGCTATATGGCTTACATATTATGAAGGATTCAACAGTGTATCAGCTTCCAAAGCATGAAGGCATCTTCAACACAACAAAACTGTCAAGCCGCTTCAACTGAGCTGACTAAAAGATAAGTTTGGGGCAAAGCCCTTCTGCTGAAGAGGATGCTCCTCTGAGGCTTTCACGGAATGATGGTCACATTGGTCAGCTTGTGCTTTCTTTTGCTGGACAGACAGGTTCCCTGTGGGGGAAAAAAACTTCCATTTTCTTAATTGTGTTGACGTTTTATTACTTTCCTCTTCCTGACTCCGCAGATTTGGTTCAGTTGAGCCCACTGCTGCTAATTCCAAGCCTACACTTACTGATAAAGATGGGAAAATTACTGACAGGTATGGGAGAAAAAACATATACGTCTGCAATTTTGATTTTCAAAATTTTGAATTGTTGGACTCATATGCTAAAGTTTGTTCTGGCAAATTGTGAAAGTATGTGAAGTGTTTAATCTGCAATTTCCTCTTGTGAGGAAGAAATCTGCTTTAAATAAATCAGGGTCTTCATTGCACAGGTCACTGCTCATATTTTGCAGTGGGCATACGATTCTGCTGATACTTCTTCCTGCTCTGTTGCCACTGGTACTGTTTTAAGTAGGTTTACACTGTTGCATTCCATAAACCTCCCAGATGATGTTAAAAATTAGATTATAAACTCTAACTTTGATCGATATATAGTGTTTGGCACCTCTGCTGCAGATGTTATCAAATAATGTGATGAAGGGGCAGGGAATTTCTAAGAGTTTTCAGCCATCCTTTTCCATATTGGCCAAAGGTTTTTCTATCTCATCTTCTAGTTTTGGCAAAAACAGATTAAATAGTTTCAACTGAATTCAGGTAAATAGAACATGAAGAAGAAATGGCAAGTGAGTTCCAAAAAGAAGCCTCAAACCTTCCAAAATCAAAATCAGTCCAACAAGTCTGAATGACTATTCAAGAGACCTAATGACCCCCTCTCACCCCACTCCCATTTTTTTCTTCAAGAAAATCTGAATCTCCATTTTACTGTTTGACAAAAGATTGTTTCAGACAAATGGTTTCTGAAAATCATTTATTTGTGTTACAGATGGAAGTGGGAGGAAATTCCTCCTATCCATGTGGTTATTTCTCATCCTCCAGATCAGATTCTTTTGCTTTCACCTGCTCTTCATCACATGCCCTCCCAAGGAGTGAAACAATTAATTCCTCCTTCCCAGGTGGGGAAATGTTTTTATTAGGGATGTTCTTTGTGCCAAATAATGCTTGGAGACCAGTTCTAAATATTTCTTTTTTAATCCTGTTTGTGATAGTGCCCAAATTCAAACTTATGTCAATAATGTCACTTTACAATTTGTTACCTTTTATTCCTCATTCAAATGTTCTGGTAATACTAGATTTAAAAGATGTTTCTCATCACATTCTTATTCATCCAGACTTCAGATATTACTTAAGGTTTTGGGTGTCTGGATCACATTATCAGTTGTATGTGTTACTGTTTGGACTATCCACTGAACCAACATTGTTCACAATATGTCTAGCTTCAGTAATAACTCATTGCACGCTACTGGGTATCCATTTTTTTATATTTAGACAACTTGCTTATCTTTGCAGAGTCTTTTTCAAAGTGTCAGGAATCTCACTCTCTGTCTGTTTCTCTCTTGTATGAGACACATCTTATACAAGCTGGGATTCCAAGAGAACATTCAAAAGTCTTTCTTAAGTCCTTCACATGTATTGTGTTCCTGAGATGTTGACTAGACAGCTCAGTTTAAAGATATGTTTTCCACAGGAAAAATATATATTTGTATTTAGATCTATTTTTGATGTTTTCTAATCTGACTTTGGTCACTGAAAGGGAATACCACAGGATTGTAGGTCTCATGGTAACCCTGGCAAGAATACAGAAATCTCTTTGGTCCCAGCATCAACACCCTTTATATTTTTAAGTTCCAGTGCTGGGGTTTGTAGAAAATAAATCTTTTGGTGGAGACACTAAATATCCTTGAATCAAGGTCACCCCTTCTACACCCTTCTGCAAAGCAGTCAGTAACCACAGAAGCTTTGGATTTTGCTTGCAGTGCAGTTTCATATAAAAGTACAGGAGATATGAGACACCAAGGACAGACACAAACTCACAAATATCAAAGAGCTGTTTGTCCTGGTCAAGGCATTCAACTCCCTAAACAATCGGTGGTACTCAGGACCTCTTCAAGTGGTTATAGACAATACCTCAGTCATGTGGTACATCAACAAGCAAGGGAGAGGCAGGTGGTACCCCCTTTGCAGACTAGCCATGATAGCTTGGGTTACAGCTTCACAGCACAGTCTCACTCTACAGGTATTTTATATTATGTCAGAGCAAATTTGTGGGGAGACAAACTGAGCAGGATGAGGGCAGACTCATTTAATGGAAATCAGATCAGCAGATCTTCAAAGATTTGATCCGTCTGTGGGAAGTTCCTTAAGTAGACTGTAGAACAGAGTGTGCATATGTAACTTTAAGAAGTATTTTTAGATGTAGGCGCATGCATATATATAGTGAGCACGTGCAGGCAGCAGTGCCATTTTGAGAGAATAGCCAGAGTGTTAGCATGTATAAGTGTGGTAGTCAGTGTGTTTATAAGTTTATTTAAGCCTCACTCCTGATATGTTTACATTTAATAAACCTGCTTGAACTGAACACACAAATGTTCATCTGTTTTATCCTGACCAGATGAGCGACATGGTGTCTAAACTGGGATTGAGAGTGCAACTTCTTCAGGCCACGAGGTGCAGAGTTGACAGTGAAGGTATGATGAGCTGGTTGGATGATAGTGCTGAAATGATCAAAAAGAGCCAGAAATGACCTTAAGGAAACTATAACTTGCACAAATGATTTATTTTGCAAATAAAATGAAATGGAGCATACGTGAGGTGCAAAACGCATTACTAATCAAACTAGTAGCACAAAATGCATTATTAAACAAACGAAAGGCACAAAACACATTATTAAGTAAATGAAATGTTCAAAGCCATGCTATTTTATAAAACTATCAGAAATAGTTATATGGGGCTCAGAGTTACCTTTGGATTTTATAATGAGCACGTTCAAGTAAAACGAGCACAAGAAAAGTATAATGAGCATGATAAGAGATTACGTGACAATAATGAGTACAATAAAAGGGCAAAATACGCTTAAAGGGCAAGGTGACTGCATGTTTTTTGTAAAAGACATTGTTTTGGGCATAAACTACTATTTCACATTGACCGAAGCCATTCAAAGCATAACTAGAGTTGTTCGAAGTATCTCAGAGTGCATGCTTTATTACAGTGTAATTATTTCAACGCGTTTGCTGTGTGCAAATTACAGTTATTTTGCAAAGTGCAGTCAAAGTATGGCCATTCTGAAAAGTTTCTTGTGCTGTGTGCATTTATTCACAGAGTGATGCCATCTCAAGGTGTTTCTTATACTGTACAGAGTTATTTCTCAAAGCACAGCCATTTCAAAGTGTTGCTTACTCTGAGCTTTTTTCTGCTGTGTGCAGTTTATTCACAAAGTACAGTCATTTCAAAGTATTTCTTACACTGATAAGGAATGATTTTGCAAAGTACAGTAATTTTAAAGTGTTCTTGTGCTATGGAGACTTATTTAGCAAAGTGCAGTTATTTCAAAGAGTTTGTTCTGCTATTGGGCATAATTACAAGTTCTGGCATATATTTATGTGTGTGCATGAGATTACATAATTTTAAACACCTTCACTACTGTGTGTTGATATGGCACAGGCATTATGCATACCCAATCCACTTGTGTTTGATCATAATATTGCAGAGAATTGGAGATTATTTGAGCAGAAATATATTTTCATACAAACAGCTTTTTCTGACAAAGATGCAAGTACAAGGGTATTCATTTTGCTTAACTTATCTGGATCAGAGGCCAATGAAAGACAGTGTATATTTGTGTATGCACCAGCAGTATATGCAGGAGAAGGGGGAAACTGCGATATCATTGTACCAGGTGAATCAAGACAGGACCCCGAGTGCTTGAAACGTAAATTTAGAGAAATATGCAACCCCCAAACAAATGTTACATTAGCAGGTGAAACTTTTGCAGCTTATATCACTGACTTGAGAAATAAAGCTAAAATGTGCAAATTTGGTGATTTGAAAGATGAGTTAATAAAGGACAGGCTTGTGTGTGGTGTTAATAATGCTGCAGTGAAAAAGATTTTGCTGCATGACAGTAATTTAATGTTGAGCAAAGCTATAGAGATTTGTCAAATCCACAAGCTCACATAAAAGCACATATGTATGCTTACAAGTGATAAGAGCTTAGTTTCAACAGCTTCTATAGCAAGCATAGACGGCATACAGCACATGGCAAGCAAAAACAGGCATAAGCACATGGCAGCTACAACCCCTGTGGGATTCCCAGGGAGGACCTGTAACTTTTTAGCAAGTTCCAAGACTAGATCAGTAAAATGGATATGCTCAATGCAGTATAAAGGTGAGTCTGCAAAACTCAAGTCAAGTCTTATTGTTAACTGCCATAATTGTGGTGCCGGTCATGAGTCTAAAAGAGAGAAGTGCTTAGCATTTGCTTAGCAATGCCACAAGTGTAAAAACTGGAACCACTTTCAAAAGTTTTGTAAATCAACCAAGCCTCATTCAGTTATTAAGAAAGGTCACTCAAAAAAGCAAGCTGATCATGTGAAAAGCTGCAATCCTACTTTCTATGTAGATGGTGTATCAGTGGTCGGAGAAAAGGTTAATGCAGTACAAAGTATTTTCTACTGTCCTGATCAATGGTAAATCCACGGAGATCAAAGTAGACACTGGCTCAAAGTGCAATGTTATGTCAGCAGAAACATTTGCTAGAGTGAGAGCTGGTGAGCAACTTAATTTGGCTAATTGTGTGTAGCTTGTTGATTATGGAGGTGAAGAGATTCAAACTGAGGGCTTAGTAGTGCTTTCATGCTCATTTGGCTGGCAACAGTTACAGATTGCAATTTTATGTAGTCAGAAGACCTGTGCAGTCATTATTAGGTCTTAGAGACAGTTTGAGAATGAAAGTCTTTTCTTTTACCAAAGAGGTACATCATGTAAGCACACGTCCCAGTTCCGGCTTCAGTGATGCTATTTTCTCAGAGTATGCTGAAGTTTTTAAAGACAAGCTGGGCAAACATCCAGTTGTGCACTCCATGAAAGTAGACCCAGAGGTCAGTCTAGTGGCCAGACCAGCAAGGAGAGTTCCAGTAGCTATGCAGGACAAAGTCAAGGTCCAGTTAGACAAAATGGTGCAGCAAGGTGTGATTTATGAAGCCACAGAATCAATTGAGTGGGCGTCTGACATGTTAGCTGCTCAAAAGAAAAGTTCAGATGAAATCAGACTATGCACTGACTCAAGAGACTTGAACAAGGCATTAAAGATACCTCATCATCCTATGTGTACAGTCTAGGAGGTCGCTGCCCTCATGCCAAATGCCACTGTTCTATTGGCTTAGATGCAAAGAGTTAATTTTGGCAAGTAATGCTTGATCATAAATCTTCACAATTGACTACATTCAGTACACCGTTTGGTAGATACAGATTCCCCATGATGCCTTTTGGAATAAATTCTGCCAGTGAAGTCTTTCAGAATGCAATGGAGCAAATTTTTTGGATATCTGTGTGATATAATAGTCAATGATGTATTAGTCGGAGGTAATGGTGAAGCAGGGCATGGTAAAAAACTCAGGAAAGTTCTGGACAGAGCGTGTGACTTCAACTTGAAGCTCAGTCCTCTGAAATGTAAATTCAGACTGCCAAACATTACTTATGTAGGTCATTTATTTACAACTACAGGCTTGCAAACAGACCCTTCCAAATAAGCAGCAATTCTTGAGATCCTGTTTCCAGACAATGTCCAAATCCTACAGCATTATTGTTAACAATTTAGGCAAATTTATCCCTGACTTTTGTGAATTATCAGTGCCTTTAAGAGAGCTGATGTACAAAAATGTTGCCTGGTAATGGTTGGAACAGCATCAGAGAGCATTTGATAACCTCAAACAGCAAATTGCCAAACCGCCTACATTGAGATACTATGATGTTCACTTTGATGTTTCAAAGTCTGATCTTGGTGCAGTTATTCTTCAGAAAGGCAGACCTGTTGCATAAGCATCTAGAACTCTTGCCCAAACTGAGATGGAGTTTTCTCAAATTGAGAAGGAACTTTTGGCAATTGTGTTTGCATGTTTGAAGTTCCATGATTATATTTATGGCCAAGCTATCCAAGTCAAAACTGATCATCCACTTCTAGTGACTATTTTAAAGAAGCCTATGCATACAGCTCCAGCAAGAATACAAAGAATGATGCTCAGATTACAAAAGTATAACGTAAAATGGTCTATACAAGAGGCAAACTCCTGTATCTGGCTGACACCTTGTCCAGATAGCCTAGAAATACAACAGAACAGCTTGATGCAGAGAATTTTGATTTTGATGTCATGGAAGTGCATAATTTTTCTACCACAAGACTTGATGAGCAAAGAGATCATAAAAAGACTGATCCAGTTTTGCAGAAGCTATACCACTTCTTCAGTGTTGGATGGCCTTCAAAACAATCCTGTGTGTGCCAGAAGTTCAACCTTATTTTCCATACAGAGATGAGATACTGATGGAAGATGGTATAATTTTCAAAGGTCCAAAAGTTATTGTTCCTACTTCCTTACAACAACTTGTTTGCTGAAGCTGTTCAAAGCTGCAGTAAGATAGGCCTTCTGCCATTTGCTCTGCTGTGATATTGGAAAAAGATAAGTGCTTATTTGTAACAGTTTTCTGCACTTCTGTTTTACTGCATATCTGTGTAATCTGTGGAACTGTTTTTTAGTCTCCTTTTTGTTGTCTGTTAGAGTGGCATATCTGTTACTCTTTGTGACCTTTGGAGCTTGTAGTGAAATCTTTTGTCTGGAGAGGCCTAGCTGTTTATTTGTGGCAGAAAGAATCAGTCTGGTTTGATCTAGCAAGAAGCATTCCTGCAACACTGCTATTCTGATTGGATAATTGGGCTGGTTTCTGTTTCTCTGCCTTCAATATCTAGTGTTTTAAACCAGTTGTACTTGTTTGCTGAAGCTGTTCAAAGCTGTAGTGAGATAGGCCTTCTGCCATTTGCTCTGCTGTGATATTGGGAAAAGATAAGTCCTTATTTTCAACTGTTTTCTGCACTTTCTGTTTTACTGCATATCTGTGTAATCTCTGCAATTGTTTTTTGGGCCACCAGCCCAGCTGCTGTGGTGGTCCTAAATCTTGATGGCTTTGAATTGCCCACCTCTAATATAAAGTTGATACTGGACACTCCCTCCAGTCACAGGACATCAGCTCATTCTACTGTGTATAGTGAAAACTTAGTAAAGATCCACCCTTTTAGCTTCTCAACTTTGAATTATCTTATCTTCTGCCTCTTCATTTTCTACAAAAAAAAAAGAAAACTGTACCTCTTTCTACTTTATTTTGCTGCTTGTGCTTTGGAGTTCAACTGCATTAAGTTTGCTGTATTTATTACTGCTTGTTGGTAGCCTCATTAAATTTAAATTAATGACGGTGTTCTACTGAATTCCTGTTTTATTTGTGCTGTCTGTCACTGTTGTGTTTGTGATACTGTTTCAAAGCAATCTACTGATTAATCACATTTCATTGCTATACTGAAATTCATTATTGTTTAACTGCATTTTATTGCATTTCATATTTCGTAACTATACTGTGAGTTCTATTCTTTTGACTATAAGTGATTAATCTGTGCTTTATTGTGAGTTTTTTTTACTTAGTTATTAACCTTAAAGTTGAGTAGCATAGTCTATATACAGGTCTGTGGCATCCAGTGCTTCAGCTACATGGTTTTTAACCCTTTTTGAGGTATCCCAGCTACAAGTTTTCCCTTAGTAGCACTTGTGTTATCATCTAGTAGCACTACTCTTAGACGTCTTCTTTTTTCCCTCTTAGCTCTTTAAGTTTCTGACAAATATGGATGGACAATTTCCTACATTTCTGTTGGCAGTCTGGTCAATATGGGCATCCTGAGACAGTGTAGCAACTGCTTCATGTACATGGACAACCCTCTATTACTACCACCTAGGAACACAATCTGTGGGAGATGCAATTACTTCAAGCATCTAGTGTAATTACTCTGTCCCCCACAAACAAGCATATCTGGCACTGAGAAGGTTGGCAACTTGAGCATCACACCTCAACCACCACCCACACTTACACAACACATGCCCACGTATGTGAAGGTCCTCAACAAAAGCATACCCAAACAAAAGAGACCTCTGAGGCATAAACACACACAAACTCCACTGCCCACTACAACATGCACCATACATAGTCCACACACCTGTGTCTCACAGCCACTAAGGCTTAAACATAAACCCAATATATTAGTCATATGAGACTCCATTGTGAGACACACAGATGTGCCCCTCACCAGGCTGGATAAGGAGAAAGTCACGGTTAGTTGCTTGTCAGGTGCCAGAATCTGCCATATCACCAATGCTCTCAAGTCTCTCAGCATGTACAGTTATGACTCTGTCATAGCCCATGTTGAAGTGAATGACTTCACACATACCTTCCTGGACTATATGAAGAGAGACATGATCGAGCTCACTGGACTATATGAAGAGAGACATGATCGAGCTCACTGGACTATATGAAGAGAGACATGATCGAGCTCACTGGACTATATGAAGAGAGACATGATCGAGCTCACTGGACTATATGAAGAGAGACATGATTGAGCTCACTGAGTATGTGTCACAGGCAGGTATGTTCCTAGCCTTAAGCAAGATTCTACCATCACCCAGAATGATTTCTCAATACAAACAGAAAATGATTGACTTTAACAATTAGCTTAGTTTTTGGTGTCATTCCAAGGGGATCCAGTACCTGGCAGCCTGGGATGACATGATTGACATGCCACAATGCTTTGCCAGAGATGGCCTGCATTTGTCTCTTTTGGACTTCAAGTTCCTATCAAATTCTCTTGCCTCCCCCATAGTGCCTTTTTTAGGCAATGCCATGAGGTCAAAACTACCAACATGAAAATGTCATCAAAACATAAATTAAAGGTCATGCCTCTAAATGCTAGGAGTCTAAACATGAAACTGCACTAATTGCATGCATTCTTAACCCTGGAAGAAGCTGGTATTTGTGCAGTCACAGAAACCATGTTCAAAGCTTTGAAAAGCACCCCAGCCATACCAGGTTACTCATCCTATCATTCATTCGGAACCCAAATCGTGGGCAGCAAAACAAAAGGAGATGGAGTTGAAATATATATAAAAGACATACACACCTCTAGGCTGGTCAGACAGTATGATGCACAGGAAACACTCCAGGTGCAGTTAACAATTGACAAGACCGCTATTGAAATCATAGCCAGCTACAGGGTTCCAATTCTGACTCAAGATGCCCACTCCACCTATCTGAACCTCTTCAAATCTATCAAGATCCAACCCTTTACCCTTATCCTGGATGACTTTAACTATCCAGCCATAGATTAGAAGAAATACTCATGCCAAAACACAAATACCCAGAGATTCCTTGATTTTTGTCAATGCAAATTCCTTGGAACAGTTGGTTGACACCCCCACAAGAGGTGGAAATATCTTGGACTTGGTATTAATCAACATGAGTTACCACTGCAACATTCCTACAGTGTCATCATCCCTGGTAAGATTCAACCACAAAGCTGTCACTTTCGAAGTCACCATCTCCCCCGATCCACCCCCCCCTCCCAGCTGGGGTTAAACAGACAAACTTCTCCAAAGCTGATTACAACCTTCTCAGGGAAGGTATAAACAGCTCCACAGCCCCCTCTCTCACCATAGGAACTGGCACATATGTCCAAACCTACACCAAAGTACTATATGAACATTTATATAGCAGCATGGAATCAGGAATACCAGACAGGATGAAGTCATCCTCCTCATGGAAGAGTAAATCTGCCTGGTGGACATCTACAATAAATAAACTCTATAATAAAAGGAAACAATTTCTGTCCAGGACCAAGAAAGAGCTGGTGTCTAATTGGAAGCAATCACTTCTTAGCCTGAATAAGCTAATAAGAGTGCTAGTGACATCCTCAAAAGCAAACTTCGAGTCCAAACTGACCACATCTACCAAATAAAATCATAAAGCTTTCTTCACATATGTCTGGAATCTCAAGAGAAGCACCTAGATCTGGTCAGAACTTGGGATCAAGGACACCACGTACACAAACCCTGTAGACAGAGCCAACCTGCTGGCAGACAGTTTCAGTGAAAACTTCACTTCTCTGCCCCTCCCATCAGTAAAACAGGACATCCCCAGTACCTGCCCTCCTCCCCTTATCTCTAGCGAGCAAGCCATCACTGTCCTCTCAAAGGCAAAACATACAGCCTACATGGGACCTGATAACATCCAAGGTTGCATCCTACATGAACTAAGGCAGGAACTTGCAACACAATTAGGCACCCTATTCAACCAAAGCCTGAGTGTCAGCTTCATCTCAGCCAAGTGGAGGACAGCTACTGTCACCCCTTTGCACAAAGGTGGGGCATCCACCGATCCAGGAAATTATAGACCCATCAGCCTAACTAGCCTGATCTGCAAGGCCATGGAGAAGATTATCATGGACCTTATTAATAAAGACATTGGCAACATCCAGATACTTGATCCCACACAGTTTGGTTTTGTCAAGGGGAGGTCATGCCTGCTTAATTTGTTCAACTTCTTTGAGACACTTACTGAGGTCATAGATGAGGGGATGACAGTGCACACTGCTTACCTTGACTTGGCCAAGGCCTTCACTTTTACTCCCCACTCAGGTATAATAGTTAAACTCTTTCAACTAGGCATCAATCCATATGTTACCAGATGGGTGGTAAACTGGCTCAATGATAGAACCCACCTAGCCAAATTAGGAGAAGCCACCTCAAGTAGTAGACCCGTAAGAAGCAGTGTACCCCAGGGATTGGTCTTGGGGCCTCTGCTGTTTGGGATATACTTCTCAGAGGTGCAGGCCAAATCTAGTGGGCTATGGTTGACCATGCTTGTAGATGACTGCAAGTTGTGTGCTGTCATCAAGTCCCCTAGTGATGTGGACATCCTCCAAGAGGGGTCTCACCCAAACAAATGACTGATGCCAGAAACATGGCTTCAAACTGAATGCCAAAAAATGCATCATCATTCCTTTTGAGGAGAGTGACATTCCCACAAAATATCACATTGAAAATAAGGCACTAAGCACACAATCAGTCATGAGGGACTCGGGCACCCAGGTTGATAGCAAACCGACTTTTGACCACCATATTTCCTCCATTGTACGGAATGCTTTCTACATGGCCCACCTCATTAGTATGGGTATCTCATCCAGGGACAAGGTGATCATAGCATCCCTGTATTCTTCCTTTATTAGACCCATTATTGAGTACAATCCCCCTTTCAGCATATACCTCACAAAGCACATGCAGCAGCTGGAGAGACCACAGAGGTTCCTCACCTGGAGCATCCAGGGCCTCAAACATCTACCTGACACAAATAGGCTAAAAGCCCTGTCCCTTCACTCAGTCTCTTACAGACTTCTCAGAGGTGACCTCTGTCTGGCATACAAAGCAATCTCAGACCCCGCCCTTATGGGACTGCTGCATATCAACAATTCAAGCTTCACTGAGTAACCCGCATGAGCGACCTCAACCCGGTGTGTGACATCAATAGGACTTGTTGGCGGGACAGATTTGTGTAGCAGAGACTCCCCCTGTTGTGGAATAGACTCCCTCTCCACGTAAAGCAGACTACCTCATTAAACATTTTTAAGCGCAACCTGGATAACTGGATGGGGAACAGAAAATACACCTCTGGGATTCCACCTGTGTCCCTGCTGGACAGTGGCATAGGGTGCTGACTTGCTGGAACATGGGCTAAATTCTTGGCTAGGCTTGTAAGGGCCTCAGGGCCAATAGCCTATTAACTTCCTATGATCCTATGAATATATTTAGATTTTGCAATGTGTCCACCCAGGTTTTGATTCCACCAAAAGAAGGGCAAGAGGACCAGTATTTTGGCCTTCTCTACCAAAAGACATTGATAACATGCTTTCTTCTTTTTCAGTAAGCACTAAACTGCATTTACAAAAAGAGCCACTTCAGCTAAGCCAGATTCTGGAGCTACCTTGGTCAACAGTAGCCATTGACATATTTGAGTAGAGCACTCAGCATTGCTTAGTGTTGGTATACTCTTATTCAAACTGCTTTGAGATCGATTTGCTACCTAACCTGACATCGAGTGCTGTTATTAGTAAGATGAAATGCCATTTCTCAGTCCATGGTAGTCCACACAAAGTTATTTCTGACAACGGTACCCAGTATACCAGTCAATTGTTACAGAAATTTGCAAAAGAGTGGGGCTTTTTCCATGATACTAGTAGTCTGGAATACACACAATCAAACAACCTTGCTGAAAATGCAGTACAGAGTGCAAAGCAATTACTAGAGAGGTCAAAGTTATCTTCTTAAATTTGCTTAATCTCAGAAATTTACCCCGTGGCAACCTACTTGCCTCACCTGCTCAGTGACTTCTATTTAAGCAAACCAGAATAACCTTGCCTATCAATTCTAGTTTGTTGGTGCCTAATTCTAGAAATACCAGAGGAATCAAAGTCCAATCCTTTAAGAAGCATTCCTTTCAGAAGTTCAGCTATGATAAAATGAGCAGATTTCTTTATCCGTTAAAAGAAGGAGAGACGGTGAGGACACAAATGGCAAAAGGCTTTGTTCGAACTGGTCAAGTGAGAGGCATATGTGCTGACCCAAGATCCTATTTAGTGCAAGATGAGGGTGTAGAATGCAGGAGAAACTGCAGACATCTTCTTCCTGTATCAGAAATGATATTACAGCATCGTACCTGTGATACAGGCTCTAGATCTCAGAGCAACCCTAATAATGTTCATACCGAAGGACGTCTCAGTATCCATTCCCATTCCTAATGATGTTCCCAGAGTTGAACATTCCTTGAAGACAGTCCCCATTGCTAGATTCAGTTCTGACTTTTGTGTTACATGATCGGGTCATATTTCTAGACCTAGTGTAAAATACACAGCAACCTGGACATGATTGTTTTATATGTGTTTAACTTTGTATGATTGCATGTCAAAGAATTAGATTTGTATAACTGCATGTCAGAAGATCATTTCTGTGTAATTGCATGTCATTGAATACTATTTGGTATATGATCTATTTCTCAAAGAGGGAGGAGGTAGAACAGAGAATGTGTGTATGTACCTTTAAGAAGCATGTTCACATGTAGGCATGCGCATATAAATGGTGAGCATGTGTAGGCAGCAGTGCCATTTTGAGAGAACAGCCTGAGTGTCAACATGTATGAATGTGGCAGTCAGTCTGTTTATAAGTTTATTTAAGTTTAAGTTACTAAGCCTCATTCCTGATGTGTTTGTGTGTAATAAAGTTGCTTGAACTGAACCCACAACTGTTCTTTTGTTTTATCCTGACCAGACGAGTGGCCTAGAACTTTTTGCCTCCTCTTTGAACAATCACTGTAAAGATCACATTAGAGGACTCCATGCAAGAAGGCCTGGAAGACAGATGCCTTTTCTTTTCTTTAGAAGGAAATGTTCCTGTAGCTTTGTCCACCCTTTCCACTAATCCCAGGGTACTTCTGAAGATATAGAAGGCATCCCTCAAGATCATTGGGGTAACTCCCTTCTAACCCAGGAAACTGTGGTTCTCCCTTCTTTTGGAAATGGCCAGGGGCAATTACCACAAGCTACAGACTGGGCCTACTCACATAGGAATAGGGGTGTTTGATACACCCCAAAATCAATCATCTTCATTTGACTACCTGGATGATAGGGTCTTAATTCCTTTTAGGCACCTGTTTACTGAGGACGTGCAACAGGTGTTAATGGAGGCAGGAAAGTTTTCTATTATAAAATTATATATAATCCAATGGAAAAGATTTTTTAGTTGATGCCAACAACATAACCAGCAACTATTCAGGGCTAGTTATGCTCTAGTTTTAAAAAATGTGCATGAGTTACTATCCTATGGCCGTTTTTTTTTTTCCTTTAACAAGGTTCATTTGTTGGGCATTTCAGATTGTCTGTCCATGGAGCCTCCTCTTTCATGGCAGTCTTATGTCAAAATGTTCTTGAAAGGGGTTTTGCATAAGAGACCTCCAAGAAAACCAGTGACCCTTCCTTGTGATCTTAATTTTGTGTTACAAAAGCTAACACTTGCTCCTTTTGAATTACCTAATCTGGCTGATTTCAGGTTCTTAACAAGGAAAATAACTTTACTTATTCCTCTGACCTCTGCAAGAAGGGTATCTAAGTTGCAAGCTTTTACGGTGAGTCAAACTTATCTCACATTTCAAAGTGACAGGGTTTCTTTGAGGACTAATCCTTCTTTTATGCCTAAAGTGGGATATGAGTTTACTTTTACTCAAGCTACATATCTCTGTTTTCTTTCCTAGACATAAAAACAAAGGAGACAGGATATTCAATACCTTGGATTGCCACAGAAAACTCAGGCACTGTCTTCACAAAACTAAGTCTTTCAGATTTTTAGATCAGTTGTTTATTTTTTTCAAAGGTAGGAAGAAGGGACAACCTGTGTCAAAATAGAATATTTACAAATGGTTGTCTAAGGCTATTACCTTTTGTTATATTCAGCATAATAAATCTATTCCAGGCAGAGCCAAGGTCCGCTCTAGCAGGGCCTTGGTTCCATCTATGGTTTTTGGGAAGGGTTGGATTTTAGAAGTATTCTAAATGTTGCTACTTGGTCCTCTGTACATATTTTTATAAAGCACTATAAGCTTGATTCCTACTCTAAGTCCATATCAAGCTTTGCTTGAACCATTCTATAGGTGTTCCTAGACACTCCTCCTTCCACCTCCTAAATATAGTTAGTGTCGCTTGTCCTAAGTTATGATTAAAGACAAACAGGTGGGGTAGATCATTTATATGCTTTATTATATAGAAGCACATCAGGATGGATAGAAGCAACATAAAATATAAACAAACTGATTAACTGGCAGACCATTACATACATGCATGCTTACATCTCAATAGCTGTCTACAAAGTGGAAGTCTGGCTTGCATGTGTTCAGTATTTATACACATGTGCAAGCCCATGGAAAGCTTCTTAAAATTATGCATACATAAGTTTCTACATCCTCCCGCTTTAATGAATTGCCCACAATAAAATGACATCTGAAAAAGACATGAAATTTTACAGATACTGAGAAATAAACACAATGTTCATGTCCAGAATTCCGTGTATCTGGAACATGGTCTGGAAATGCAACCTGGTCTAGTGATATAGCAATTAGGACTGGGTTTAGCAACAGGGACAGTCATTGATGAACAATCTGTTTCAGAAGCTTTGGGAATCTTTTCAGGAACAGGGATATTTGCTGGAATGTCTTCTGGAACTGGAACAACGTTAACTCACTCTGAGATCTAGAGTCTTTTTCACAGGCAAGATGCTGCAATACAGGCTCAGACACTGATATTAAATGTTTCGATTCTGCCTAAATTCAACTCCTTTTGATTCCACAATGTATGATCTTGGCTCTGGACATGCATTTTTCATGACTCCAATCTGATCAAAACTTTTGGACGTCTGCATCCTCACTATCTTCTCCTCTCATAATGAATTGAGCAGTGTGCTGGACTTACCATAATAGGACTTCTGCGACAAACACCTTTTCATAAGTTGAGCTCTCACTGCTTTGTTGTTCTTCATACAGGGAACCAGCAGATTGCTATTAATTGGTAGTGTGATTCTGTTCTTTTGGTTTTGTCAACAAAAGCCTTTGTGCAGGTGAACCAAGATGTTTATCATGAGGAATATTTCTGTGATTCAGGAGATTCAGAAAAACATCACTATTGTCTAATTTTGACTTCTCTAATAATGGTTTTGCACTTTCAACGGCAAACCATTTGAATGTGGGTACTCGGAGCTACTCATAACATGAATAAAGTCCCACCCTTAAGCAAATCTCTTGAACTGCTGGCTTGTAAACTGTTTACTATTGTCAGAAATAACTTTGCGTGGACTCCCATGGACTGCAAAATGATGCTTCAGCTTAGTAATGACAGCACTGGATGCCAGATTTGGAAGTAGGTCAATCTCAGACTAATTTGAATAAGAGTCTACTAACACCAATTAATGTCCAGAAAAAACGTAAACTCCTAATACTGCTAAAACCACACTGAAAGAGCAAAAAACTCCTGTAAAATCCAATATAAATCCTATTCTCTTTATTGTAGGTAAGCGCTTTCGCAACCAGCCCTGGTTGCTTCCTCAGACCAAAGATTACAAAAAAACTTCATCCCAAACTTTAAAAGCCTTGAATCCTGTGTCACATGACTATGACCGATTAATTAATTAAATGAGTTAAAAGAACAAGTACATTCAAAATACAAATACCCTCAAAAAGCACAAAATTTCATTCAAGGCAATATATAAAAAAACAGCATATAATATAATGTAAAAGAAACATACAAAGAACATACATAAAAATACTATTTTGAAGCTTTCATGATGATACCAATGTCAAGCAAAATCTCATCTCTGTAACAAAAATATGTCTGAAGTTCATGAAGTAAACAAGATTGCTTTGATGGCCATCCTCGACTGATAAAGGGATTGAGCTTCTGGAGTATTGGATCTAAGGTTGTGTGACTTATATGCTCATCAAGATGTATGGAAAAAAAAAACATTTCTCACTTCCATGACCTCAAAATCAATTTTATCATCTTCGTGCTGTTCAGTGGTATTTCTGGGTAATATGGACAAAGAACCAGCAAGATAAAGATGTTTGCCTTTTGTGTAGACAAGATTGAAATTATACTTTTGCAAGTTCAACATCATGCATTGCAATCTAGCTGGAAGTGTTTGCATAAGCTTTCTCAAAATAGTGAGTAGAGGTTGGTGATCTCTTTCAATTTGCATAGGTCGGCCATATATGTAATCATGGAACTTTGAACATGTAAACACAATTGCCAAGAGTTCTTTCTCTATCTAGGCATACTGCGTCTCAGTTAGGGTAAGAGTTCTCAATGTATATGCTACTGGTCTACCCTCTTGAAGAATGACTGCACCAATACCAAATTTCAAAGCATCACTAGAAGAGTTACTGGTTTGTGAACATCATAGTATCTGAGAGTTGGTGGACTAGCAATTCTCTGTTTCAGGACATCAAATGCTCTTTGGTGTTGTTCTAACCAGGACCAGGATACATCTTCGCATGTCACCTCTCTGATCAGTGTTAAAAGTTGGCTCAAGTCCTGAATGAGCTTGCCTAGGTAGTTAACCATGCCAAGAAAACATTGTAGGGCTCTGGAACTGGCATCTCAAGAACTGCACTTTGTTTGGAAGGATCTTTTCGTAAGCCTGAACTGGTAAACAAATGACCGACATATGTAACTTCTCATAGCCTGAACTTGTACTTCTGATGATTCAGCTTAAGATTCACTTAATGTGCTTTTTCCAGAACTTTTTTGAGGTTTCTGTCATGCTCAGTTTTACCATTACCTCCTACTAGAATATCCTCTACTATAATAGCACACACATATCCAGGAAAAAAATATTTTCCATGGCACTCTGGAAGACTTCACTGGCAAAATGTGTCCCAAATGGCATGCTGAAAAATCTGTACCTGCCAAAAGGAGTACTGAAAGTGGTTAGGAAGGAAGATTTTTGGGCAAGCAAAATTTGCCAAAATGAACTATTTGCATCCAAGACAGAAAAAAAACAGTAGCATTTGGCAGAAGAGCAGCGACTTCTTCAATTGTACACATTGGATGATGAGGTATTTTCTGTGCTTTGTTTAAATCTCATGGATCAATACATATTCTGATATTATCTGAGCTTTTTATGAGCTACTACCATGGAGGACACCCATTCAGTTGGTTCATCAACTGGACAAATCACACAGTGCTATACCACTTTTATCTAGCTCAGCTTTAACTCTGTTTTGCATAACTACTGGAACTTTCCAGGCTGGCCTGACAACTGGGCTGACTTCAAGGTCTAACTTCATGGAGTAAACAAATAGGAATTTGCCTAAGTTGTCGTCAACAAGATCAGCCTAGGTAGAAAAAATAGACTGGGCAAAATTAGAACAGTGGTCTTTCAAGCTTACATGGTGGACTTCCTTATTAAATGAAAGTACTCCCATTTTCAAACCGTCTCTGAGGCCTAATAGTGACTGTATGTGCCTTTTGACTACATAAAATTGCAAGTCATAGCTGCTCCCAGGAGTGTAACATGAATGCACTACTGAACTTTTGGTTTGAATTTCTTCACCACCATAAGCAGCAAGCTTTGCACACTTTGTCAAATCAAGCTTCTCACCAGCACATACCCTAGCAAATGTTTCTGCTGGCATAACATTGCACTTTGAACCTGCATCAACTTTGAGCTCTATGAGTCTTTCTTTTATCTGAACAGTACAAAATATTTCATTCTTTTCCCATAAATCTACTGCATTGACTATTTTACAAAGCACAGATACACCATCAACATAAAAAGTAGGAGCACAGCTTTCTAATTGATCAACTTGACTGAATGTTTTCTTTTAATAAAAGAATGTGGCTCTTTTGATTTACAAAATCTTTGAAAATTGTTCCACTTTTTACATTTGTGGTATTGATGACCAAAAGCTAAGCACATTTGTCTTCTGGACACATGATTACAACCACAACTTTGACAGTTGACTATGAGGCTAGATGAGGGAACATGCTTTGAGTTTGCTGACTCCCCTTGTGCTTCGCTGAGCCTGTGCATGCTCTGGAATTTGCTAGAAAGCTACGGGGTTTACCAGGGACTGTTACAGAGTTCACAGTTGCTGTCATGTGCTTGTGCCTGTTTCTTTTAACTTCATGCTGCATGCTATCAACATTAGCACTAGAAGATACTGGGAGCCTGCATTTCTCATTTGTAAGGATATGTGTGTGCTTTTCTGTGAGCTCATATATCTGACAAATCTCAATGGCCTTATTCAAAGTCAATCGCTGTCATGAAGCAAATCTTTCTCAGATTATCATCTTTAATATCACACACTAATCTGTCTTTTATCAACTCATTCCTTAAATCACCAAATCTGCACATTTTAGTTTTGTTTCCCAATTCAGTTATATATGCTGTGAAAGTTTCACCAGGTTTTTGATCCCTTGTGTAAAATAAGTGCTTTCTGTTGTAATATGTGTTTGGGGGTTACACATTTCTCTAAATTTACATTTTAATCACTCAATGTCTTCCCTTGTTTCAGTCAGTACCACTATATGATGGTTTTCCCCCTCTCCTGCAAGCATAGCAGGTGCATACACAGATGAATGCTCTCTTTCTATGGCTTTTGAACCAGCTAAATTGAGCAGAATAAATGCCTTTGTACATGTATCTTTATCAGAAAATGCAGCCTGTATGAGAATATCATTCTCTTGCTCAAACACTCTTCAATTCTCTGTAATATTATTATCAAATACAAGTGGACAAGGTTTTTGAAATCCTTCAGCCATGTCAACAAAGTATGCTTAAACACACTGCAAATATGGCCCTTGTAATTATGTATAAACATGCATACACACCAGGTACTTGTAATAACATTCAAATACACAATAAACTCTTCAAAATACTGTACTTTGCAAAATATGCTTTGAAATGGCTATATTTTGAGAAATAACTGCACTATAATACTGCACAAACTTGAGAACACTCTGTATACTTTGGAAATCTCAAATAGCTTTAATTAATGAGAAAAAGTAGCACATAGTGAAAAAATGCAGTTGTTTTCCTTATTTTATACATTTTACATGATTTGGACATCATTTCAAACATTTTCGTAACTATTTTGAATATTTTTTATCAATATGTCACAGTTTTGGACATTTCATTTAACTACAAATTCATTTTGAGCAGTCTGAGTGCTTTGTTTTATATTCTTCGAGTAAGAAATCATTTAAGTAAGTTTTAGTACCTGGAATTTGTTTCTAACCTGTTTTGAGAATTGTATGTGCAGTAGGGATGATCCATTCCTCCATATTCCTCCAGCATTAATTGAGTGCCTCCTGGTCTTGATTCTGGATCACATTCTGACACCATGTGACTTGTCCTATGTTATGATTCAAGGTGATAAGGTGGGGTAGTTCGTTTATATGCTTTATTATACAGAAACACATCAGGATGGATAGCAGCAACATAAAATAGAAACAAACTGATTAACTGACAGACCATTAGATATATGCATTCGTACATATCAACAGTTCTCTCCAAAATGGCATTCTGGCTCACCCATGCTCAGTATTTATACACATGTGCAAGCCCATGGAAATCTTTTTAAAGCTATACATACATATATCTACAGTTATCTACAGTTAGGTATGGTAATCTAACCATATAGCTAAGGCTATGGTACCAGTGATCAATATGATGAACATGTTACAATTGTGTAAGTTAAACTTATCATAACAGTAGAGGTTCTAATGATCATGGCTTCTGTAGCTGCTACCTCACTCCAACCCCCTTGGTTTGGTGTGTTTTTATGCCAGGGTGTGGACATTTATTTTTTGTTTTTCCAAGCATTGTCCTTTCATGGCTCAGTCTCCCCTTCTGTGCTAGTAGAAATCTCTGAAGGGCTTTGGGCACAAGATTGTCTTTTAATCATCTCAGCTTGAGCTGCTTGACATTTTGGGCATGTAGAATGTACCTTGAAGCTTTGGAAGCTGGTCATCTATTGTTCTCCTGGCAGGCTATAACCCATATAGCTAAGGTTACTGCAACAATGATGATTCAAACATCTACTGTTATGGTAATTTAAACTTATATTACTGTAGGTTCATAGGTTTATAGGTTCATAGGTAGGTACTAGGCTATTGGCCCTAGGGCCTATATAAGCCTAGCCAAAAAAATACCCTGGCTTTTGTCATCCAAGAAAATTATTTTCTTGTGCCACTGTCAAGCAGAGTCACAGAAGTGATCTCCAGGGAGAATTTCCTATTTCCCATCCAATTATCAAGATTTTTCTTAAAGAGTGCTAATGAGGAGCTTCGTTTGATATAGATAGGTAATTTGTTTCAGAGTATGGAGAGTTTCTGGGACAGGAATCTATCCCTCCAGAATGTTCTGTTTATTGTGGTGACCAGGTTTAGGTCCCTAGAGAGTGTAGCTCGGAGGGATTTGGATTTCTTTAAGTGGAGTATGTACAACAGCTCTGGGTTTGACATAGCTTTGTATGTTAGCAGAGATCGTCTCTGAGTAGGCAATATGCGACAGAGTAAAGCTGGAGTTTTTTTAGACAGTCTGTGTAGGGCATCTGTTTGAGGCTGGTAATCATCTTTGTGGGGTATTTCTGTGGCCTTTCCAGTTGTTGTAGATGTCTAGTGAGGTGCATACCAAAAGGGGCATTGTACTTTAAAATGGGTCTAATGAGTGATGAGTAGAGGGGAACAATGACCTCTTTTTTCCTGGATGAGAAAACTTTTGTGATGAAGTGTGCCACGTAGAAGGATTTCCTGACTACTGTGGTGATGTGATTATCAAAGGAGAGACTACTGTCCACTTGTGTCCCAAGGTCTCTTATCACACTTTCATTGTTAAGTAGATTACCGCCTATGTGGTAGTTCATGGGTACAGACTTTTTGCCAAAGGGGATGACAATGCAGTTTTTGGCATTGAGCTTGAGGTCAACCAGGCATCTGTCTCAGTGAGGCCTTTTTGTAGGTTGTCCACATCGTTAAGAGTTTCAATTATGGCTCCTAGTTTGCAGTCATCTGTGAATTTTGTTAGCCAAAGAACTTCTGTGTTAGCCTGTACTTCAGAGAAGTAGATACCAACCAGGAGAGGACCCAGGACTGAACCCTGTGGTACTCCACTTGTCACTGGTCTGAAGTCGGATTCGGAGTCTGCTACTTTCACAGTGCTGGTTCTGTCATTGAGCCAGTTGGCAACCCATCTTGTGACATAGGGAGTTATACCTAGTTTAGTGAGTTTATCTATAATTCCAGAGTAGGGGATGGTGTCAAAAGCCTTGGCGAGATCTAGATAGGCTGTGTGAACCACCTTACCCTCGTCTACAGCTTTGGTGACTGCTTCAAAGAAGTCTATCAGGTTTAGGAGACATGATCTGCCTTTTACAAACCCGAACTGGGTAGGGTCCAGAGTTTGAAGATTACCAATGTCTTTGTTTATAAGTTCCATGATGATACATTCCATGGCCTTGAAGACCAGGCTCGTCAGGCTAATGAGGTGGTAGTTCCCGGGGTCTGTGGTGGCTAACCCTTTGTGAAGTGGGATAACCATCACTGTGCACCATTTAGTGGGCACACAGCCTGAGGTGAGGCTATGGTTGAACATGGTACTTAGGTGGGGTGCCAGTTTGTTCTGTAGTTCGTGTAGAATGCAGCCTGGGATGTTGTCAGGTCCCATGGATGCTGTGTTCTTGGCTTTGGAAAGTGTGTTTTTTACCTGTGCAGTCATGATTACAGGGACTTTACATTCTTCCAGTATAGAGAGATGGGTCCTTTAGGGGGGGGGGTAAAGTTAGCACTGAACCTATCTGCCAGGATGTTGGCAATATCAGTTGGTTCTGTATATTTAGTGCCATTGTGCTGTAACTCAGAGCAGATCTGAGTGTTGCCATTGAGATGTTTGACATAGCTATAGAATGCTTTGTGGTTGTCTTTAGAATTAGTGGTGATTTTGTTTTCGTAACTAGCTTTGGAGGATTTTATGAGGGATCTCAGCTTCTTACTGAGGCTGACTAGGGAGTTCCTCCAATCATGGGATTTTACTCTTTTTTGCAACAATTTCTTTCTTCTGTTGTAGAGTTTATTTATGGCAGGGGACCACCAAATTGGCTTCATTTTTTTGGAGAATAGCATCTACTTCATGTATTTAGTAATATGTATTGATTTATTTATTTATTTTACATTTGGTTACCGGGAAAGTCTGACTGGACACAAATCCTTTTTAGCTGAGGCCCTGGGAGAAAAGCTTCACATTTAAAGACATTACATGGTACAATAAATTTGACAAATCTGTTTACACATTACTTAACACAGTATAATACAGTTTACATGATCATGAAGCCACATCACTGTGTACAAATTAAAGACATCATTTTTGGAGAACTATCTATAGCAGAACAGAATCAATGAGAAGTAGTTTCTTTTGAGATAGAAATGTTCATGTAGTGCATTTTGTGTGTGTATGACAACATGTACATTTGAATTACCTGAGAGTAAATATCTTAGTGAATTTAGTTGTCATTGGTTATCGATTGCCATCAAAATGACTTTTTTTATAGGTATTGTAAAAGTGGTTCAATTTGCTGATTGGCAAGCTGAGTTTGCTCAAAAAGAAAGAATGTTAATTGTTAGTTTAGGATCTCTTTTTACTTGTAGGATAAATTTGCATTTTTCGAACTGGTTATTTTTGTGACATGACTGGAGATGTTTCTTATATACTGTGTGCTTTTCTGTTAATTATGTTTTCCACACTAATGAGGCAATGGTGAAAGCAATCTCCGGTGCCACTGGGAATAAATAAATTTTGTTGCACCACAGTTGTGCGACATTTTCTTTAATGACTGAATTTGTGGCTACCTATCAGTTCATCATGATTAGTCTTGAAAGCCGCCATGATGGAGCTTTGTTTGAAGTTGTAGATTTTTCACAGGCTAAGAATGTGTTTGGTAAGGATCCTATCTCTAGGGCAAGTTTGGTGTATTTGGTGGTGTAAATAGGAATCTTTGTACTGTTGTTTGAAAAGCCAATGGATTGTGGAGGAAAAGTAGATTAAACAGAAATTACTAAATTATGCTAAGTGTGAGACATGGAATGGACAGTAATTCACACAATATAAGGAGAGCTGCAATAATCGGTAAGGGCTGCATCAAGATTCAAGACCTTTGTTTTTCTTAAATAATTCAAATTCACTCTTGCATTTCACTAGCACGCACCCCTTCCATCATAAAAAGTCTGTGATTAAAGGGCAGTTAGTGCAGGCGGCAAGAATGATCACTAAGCAAGAGGATTTTAAGGCAGAATGTGAAAACCTAAATAACATGTTCACACATAGGGGCTACCCAGTAGACTTGATTCAAAATATTATCATTGAAGTACAAAGGAAGCGTGAGAATGGAACATATAAACCAATATTAAACAAAGGAGGGTGGTTAGTGGTCACAAACCTAGAACTGTCCATACCCCGAGTATCATCTGAAAATATGGAGGGCACCCACATACCACATGACCCTCCCATAAGAACAACTGGGTCTAATGCCACAGTAAGAAATGGAAGTATACTTGGCTTTCTTTTAACATTCAACTTAAGAGCTAAGGAAATTATAGGAATCTTGAGGAAGAATTGGCATTTATTTACAACTGATAGAGAAATTGTACAAAAGGTAGGAGAGTCTCCAATTGTTATGTATGGGGGGGGGGGGATTTGAAGAATATTTTAGAAAGACAGACAAACAACAGACATAGGTTCATAGGTTCATACTAGGCTATCTGCCCTGGGGCAATTATAAGCCTAGCCCGATTCTGTATGGCTTACGCCACCCCTTGATTTGAGTATACTGTGCCCTTTTTAAGGTTTAGTTTACTGTGCCTCTGTCTAATAGTGACACAGGAGTAATCCCTGGGACAAACCTACAATCCCCCATCCACCTATCAAGATTCTTCTTGAAGAGATTCAGTGAGGTGCTCTGCCTCACATGAACTGGAATTCTATTCCAGAGCGAAGGGAGCCTCTGGGTTATGAACCTGTCCCTCCAGCAAGTTCTATTTATTTCTGTGCTGAGGTTCATGTCCCTTGAGCGTGTGGCTCTAAGGGATTTAGATTTACTGAGGTGGAGCATGTCCATTAATTCTGGATTTGACATAGCTATGTATGTCAGGCATAGATCGCCTCGAAGTAGGCGGTATGCAACTGAGTAGAGCTGGAGTTTTTTTAACCGAGCAGCATATGGCATCTGTTTGAGACCCTTGATCCTCTTGGTGAGATACTTATGGGGTCTTTCTAATTGCTGCAGGTGTCGGGTAAGGTACATCCCAAAAGGGGCAATGTATTCTATGATTTGCCTGATGAGGGATGAATAAAGGGGCACGGTTACCTCTCTTGATCTAGATGTGAAACCCTTCGTGATGAGGTGGGCTATGTAGAAGGTCTTTCTAACCACTTTGGCAATGTGGTTTTCAAAGGAGAGATTGCTATCAACTTGGGTCCCTAGGTCCCTAATAACTTTCTCTGTACTTAATGGGTTTCCGCCTATGTGGTAATTTGTGGGCACATTGTTTTTGCCAAAGGGTATGACTATACATTTTTTGGCATTTAGCTTTAAACCATGGCGCTGGCACCAGTTATTTGTCTCTGTAAGACCTTTTTGAAGGATGTTTGTGTCAGCTGGAGAGTTGATTATGGCGCCCAGTTTGCAGTCATCTGCGAACTTGGTGAGCCATAGTCCTCCCACGTTTGCCTGTACCTTGGAATAGTATATACCGAACAAAAGTGGTCCCAGGACAGAACCCTGTGGGACGCCACTTGTGACTGGTTTCGAGTCTGACATGGCTCCAGCAACTCTCACTCTGTGGGTTCTGTCTTTGAGCCAGTTTGCGGCCCATCTTGTGTCATAGGGGTTTATATTTAAGCTGGATAGCTTATCTATGATGCCCGATTGGGGTATTGTGTCAAATGCCTTTGCAAGGTCCAGATAGGCTGTGTGGACTACCTTCCCTTCATCTATGGCTTTGGCGACTGTTTCAAAGAAGTCAACCAGGTTCAAAAGGCAGGATCTGCCCTTGACAAAGCCGAACTGGGTAGGATCTAGTGTCTGTAGGTCCCAAATGTCTTTGTTTATGAGCTCCATGATGATCCTCTCCATAGCCTTGCAGACTAAGCTAGTCAGGCTTATGGGGTGATAGTTTCCAGGGTCCGTAGAGGCTCCACCTTTGTGGAGTGAGACCACTGTTGCTGTACACCATTCTGTGGGCAAATATCCTGTAGTGAGGCTGAGATTGTATAGCTGTTTTATTTGAGGGATTAGTTCCTCTTGGAGTTCATGTACCTGGGACGCCATCTGGTCCCATGGAAGCAGTGTTTTTTGCTTTGGAGAGGGCAGCCTTCACCTGAGCATCTGAGATGTTTGGGAGGCAGCCCTCTGCCGGATAGATACTTGCTCTTTTGGGGGGGGGGTGGAGAAGTTTGCACTGAACCTGTCTGCCAGGATATTGGCGATGTCTGTGGGTTCAGTGTATTTTGTCGTTTAGAATCAACTCAGAACAAGTCTGGGAGTTGCATCCCAGGTTTCTAACATAACTGAAAAAAGCCTTATGATTGTCTTTGGTGTCCTGTGCAATTTGTCTCTCAAAGCTGGCCTTGGAGGATTTTATGAGGGATCGTAATTTTTTGCTAGTACTGATCAGAGATGCCTTCCCTATTAGGGATTTTGCTCTATTATGTAGTAGCTTCCTCCTTCTGTTGTACAGTTTATTTATGGCAGGGGTCCACCAGACTGGACGCCTGCCTTTGGATGATTGGGTCTTGGTTTTGTTTGGGATAGCATGATCCATGCATTCCTGGAGATGTCCGTAGAATGCATTTATATAGGATTCTGCAGTTTGGGCCGTAGTTTCCACTGGCCCTGGGGCCTTGAAGGATTCCACTTCAGTTTTGAGAAGTGAGAAGTTCGCTTTTGAGAAGTTTTTCACTGTGGTTTTCTGGGCTGGGGGTGGGGTCGGGATGTGGACATCCAGTGAAATTAATTTATGGTCTGATCTTACCAATGAGGGATATACTTCTGGTGTGGAGCATAGAGTCCCCATGTCGGTAATGATCAGGTCTAGTATGTTGTCCCCTCTTGAGGGAGTGGTGACTAGTTGTTCCATAGCGTTTGAGTTTATAATTTCTAGGAATCTTTGGGCTAAGGTGCTGGGGCTTGAGTAGTACTCCCAGTCAATGTTTGGGTAGTTGAAGTCACCCAATATAATGGTGTTCGGTGAGATCTTCATGTTCTCCAATGTTTTCAGGAAAGCCGAGTGGGATTCCTGACTTTGAGAGGGTGGTCTGTAGGATGCTATAAACTGAAAAGCATTCTTGCCCACTGTTAGTTGCACATGGATGGTCTCTGATACTTCGTGCAATGCCACTAACTTGGAGGTGTGGATATCCTTGATAAATATGGAAACTCCCCCTCCTTTTGTGGTTCGGTCCGGGTTTTGGGGCCAAAAAGCATGATATGAGGTATAGCCTGGTAGTGCTGGGGTGCTCTCTGGAGCCTTGAACCAGGTTTCTGTCACTGCACAGATATCAATGTTCTCCATACTGATGAGAGCTTCGAGTGCGTGCATCTTGAGGTTAAGACTTCTGGCGTTTAGCAGCATTACCCTTAGTTTCTTGTTCCTTGTGCTGTTTATGGGGGTGGGTTTGACTTTTGAGCCTTGCCTAAAAAAGGCACTATGAGGGTGGCAAGAGCCTTTGCCAATATCCAAAAGCCCAGTTATGACAGGTGCAAGCCGTCCCTAGTGAAGCAACATGGCTTATCGAGCATGTCATCCCAGGCTGACAGACACTGGATCCCCTTTGAATGACACCAAAATTTTAGCCAATTGTTAAAATCGATCATTTTGTCTTTGTACTGTGGCATCATTCTAGGTGAGGGTAAGATGCTGCTCAAGGTCAGGGTCGTACCAGCCTGGGCTACATGATCAGAGAGCTCCTCTATGTCTCTTTTCATGTAGTCCAGGGAGGTAAGTCTCAGGTCATTCACACCAGCATGCACAATGACTGAGTCATATTTGTATTTGCTTTGGAGTGACCTGAGTGCTTGCGTTATGTGTCGGATCCTAGCACCTGACAGGCAGCTCACCGTGACCTTCTCTTTATTCAGCCTGGTGAGCGGGATGTCAGTGTGTCTGACAATAGAGTCACCTATAACAAGAGTATCAGATGTGTTATTCAGCCTTAAGGGTTGTGGCTGCTTGGCACACTGACTTTGTGGGTTATATGTTGTGTGTGTTTTGTTTTGAGGTAGCGTTTGCTTGGATGTCTGCTTTGGAGGTCTCTGTTGCTTAGGTAGATTTTTATTTAGAACCTCCGAGTATGTTTTTGTGTATTTATGTGTTTGGTTCACTGATGTGGTGGGACTATGTGATACTGGAATTCTGTTGTGTGAGGTTACCTTCTCCTCCTGACTGGTTACACCAGTTTTGAGATGAGAGAGCTCAGCCTCCAGTTTGGCTAAATAGTTGCATTTCTCACATATATTTGAACCTGTTTGGAGGAGGAGGGGGTTGTCCATGAACACGAGACAGTTGTAACATTGTCTCAAAATTCCCAGATTCACCAGCTGGACTGGAGAGGAAACCATTGACTGACCTTTGGACATGCTAGAGTAATAGGGAAACTGAATTTAAGATGGACCAATAGAGGACAGGGTAATCATAGAGAGTATAAGAGTAAGTAGTGCTTCTGGTTTAATAGTGCTAACTTGTAGGATTACTTAATTGGACCAGTGAAGGGCCTTAGAGTGAGAATATGGTGTTTAAATTGAGAGATAGAGCAATTCTAAGGGAAAAAGTGAAGAGCAGACTTTGTGGAGCCAGGAATAGTTTAAACCCAAATAGGCGGCGGTGCCCACTGTTGCACTATGCAAAACCACGCAAATCCGTGCAAAAGAGGGTTTTAAGAGAGGAAGATGACGGAGTTTTGGAATTGACCCCAAATGGCCAATAAAACTACAGTTTCAAGTCAGTAACCACTCCCACAGGGGCAGGCAGGCTGCTCAATGTTTTTCACTGCTACTGATCAACAGAGAGACTTCCCTTTAGCCCAAGCAAAAAATGGCCTCAGAGAAACTTACAAACAGTTCAGGAACAGCAAGCCTGTAACTGAACTTTTGTAAATCTCAGAAAAGTGGGAAAAAAGCAAGATTTTTTTTTTTCAGAGATAGCAGAGGTTCACAAGTATCAACAAGTTATAACAGTGCAGTAAATGACCCCACACAAGAGTGCTAGGCCAAAGACAGATAAAATGCAAGTTTTGAGAAAAAAACTATTTTAAAAATAAGTGCAAACATTAAATTCAGTAAACAGCTCTAGGTTGTGCTCTAAATACAGTTACTAATGCAGAAATCAAATTTAACAAGCCAGAAAATGCTCAAAATAGGTGGCTATGCAGAAAAACTTAGCAAATAAACAGAGGAAAAATACTTAAAATCTCAAAAGTGGCTCCTTTCTTCTCTCAGCATTTTCTCCTCTTGGTGGGTGCTTCACCAACAGCCAACAAGCCTGAAAAGATGCCAAAACCACGAGGCAATCAGGTTTTAAAAGAGGAAGATGAAGGAGTTTTGGAATTGACCAAAAATGGCCAATAAAACTACAGTTTCAAGTCAGTAACCACTCCCACAGGGGCAGGCAGGCTGCTCAATGTTTTTCACTGCCACTGATCAACAGAGACTTCCCTTTAGCCCAAGCAAAAAATGGCCTCACAGAAACTTACAAACAGTTCAAGAACAGCAAGCCTGTAACTGAACTTTTTTAAATCTCAGAAAAGTGGGAAAAAAGCAAGATTTGTTTTTTTTTTGTTTTTTCAGAGATAGCAGAGATTCACAAGTATCAACAAGTTATAACAGTGCAGTAAATGACAGTTACTAATGCAGAAATCAAATTTAACAAGCCAGAAAATGCTCAAAGTAGGCAGCTATGCAGAAAAACTTAGCAAATAAACAGAGGAAAAATGCTTAAAATCTCAAAAGTGGCTCCTTTCTTCTGTCGGCATTTTCTCCTCTTGGTGGGTGCTTCACCAACAGCCAACAAGCCTGAAAAGACGCCAAAACCACGAGGCAACCAGGTTTTAAGAGAGGAAGATGAAGGAGTTTTGGAATTGACCCAAAATGGCCAATAAAACTACAGTTTCAAGTCAGTAACTTATAGGTAATTATAGGTATGTCCAGATGTGAAATGTGTAACTACTGTAGACATATAGACATTGGCAACAAATTTGTGATAAGAGATGGGAGTTACTTACTTAAGAACAGATATAATTGTAACTCAAGGTCGGTGGTCTACCTGACACAATGCCAATTATGCCCAGCCTTCTACATAGGAAAAACTGATAGAAGGCTACATGAAAGAATTTGTGACCACCCATATGCAATCAACAGATGTAAACAAGACAATGCTTTGGCTAAACACTGTGGGGAGTATCCCAATCACTCATTTAAGTTTAAAGTCATCGAACAAATACCGGATCAGGAAAATAGGGTTCAAACAATGACCAGAGGTGGCTCAAAATCCTTACTTTTGGAAAAAGCAGAACTACTGTGGCAACTAAGACTTGATGCATGCAGGCCACCAGATCTGAATTAATTATATTCAATAGCTTGCATACTAAAGTTAAAAAAATGGTCAAGATAACTGATTAGTTGAAGGAGTGCCCAAAGTATAATCATATACTATATCAGATTATATATTAGGGCTTATATATTTTTATATTAGTGCCACTCAGGGGTATATTTTAGTCATTATTATTTATTACTCATCATAAAAAACATATTAGGTAACTAGGTAATGGTCTGAATAATAGAGATTCCACTCTTTGCACTTACAAAAGAAAGATAATTTATAGTAACGTGCAATGAGACCAGGCAGTACAGAAGGGATCATAGTCCCCTAGATACAGATATGAACATATAAATATATATTTTTTGAGGTAGACTTAAATATATGTACAACACAATTGGGCTAACATAAATATTAAGACAGTGCTCACACAACTTTATATAGGGTTTATGGCTTATATAAGCCCACATAGAGTCAAATTTAAGTGGAATATTGAGAATGTGACTTAAGGGACTATATTTAAAGCAATGTGTGAATGGTGCATTAGTATCTGAGGAAGTCTGTTTATGTAACAGACGAAAAGCGCTTTATACTGCACCAGATTTTATTGTTTTATTTTGTTTGGTTTTACTGTGGCTGTTGCCATGTCGCTGTGTCTGCTGTTTTATTCAATTAAATATTTAAATAACTGGTTGTAACGTTGGAGCTGTTCCTGTGGCTATTTTACTTGTTTCCATGCTATAAAACCATAATAATCAATACATTCAAGATAAAAATGTTAGTGTTGATACTAATAATGAACATAAAAATATAAACCATTGTTAAAAAAAATAAACATAAAAGTCCAGAACATAATCGGTATGTTACTTGCAGTCAAATAATTGTTTTCACAATACACTTGAAATTAAACCTCTGCAGCCCTTTGCTTCAGAAAGGGAGCTGTTGAACAATAATCATTTAAACCTGGTTTGCAACAAGCATTTAATCTCAGTTGCCATCTAGTTTCTCTGGCTTCTAATTCTAATTCATCATCACCACCCCTACAGTCACTCTGTACACTATCAATTGCAAAGAATAAAAACCTCTTATAGTTGGGACATTCCAGAGTGTGAACATATAAGGACATATAAGGCATCGTTCGTGTTTTTATTTTTAATGTCTCTAAGGTGCTCAATAATGGGATCCTGTAACCTTCTTTTGGTCTTACCTACGTAGAAAGCAGGGCATGATAAGCATGTAGCTAAATAAACCACCATAGTGGTATTGCAGTTTCACCTACCCAGGCATCCTATAGTAAGTTCAAAACTTCCTATAAAGGTATTCATACCATCATTTATATTTTTACAGGTCTTGCAAGCACCATATTTGTACATCAAGGACCTGTGCTTGCCTTGTTTTCTGTTGACACTTTCCAGAATATTCTTTACGTCATACCCCATGCTGAAAACAACTTTAGGGTCATGCCCTGACATTTCCTTTATTTCATTGTCAGAATGAGTTTCCCATATATTATTCTGTTTTGGAACATTCCAATTAATATATAGATCTCTTTTTTAAATGTTTTATCACTACTAAAGAGCCTAGATAACCTAATCACCTGGCCTTTTATTATACCCTTCCTCTGATGGAAAGGGTGGCAAGTGTTATTGTGCAATACATGGCCATAAAGGCAGAGGAAGGTCAATTTATTAGTTGAACTCATGGAAGTGGTCTTCATGAACAACATTATGATTTTTGAAGGTGAATTATATCATCAGGAAGCAGGAGTGGCATTGTGGGCCAAATGTGCCCCTAGCTTTCCAAATCTGGTTCTACTAGAATGGGAGAGAAGATATGTTTTTTCCTCTGCCTTTATGGCCACAGTATATTATTATATGTGAGATTTCTGGATGACATACTAATCTTATGGTGAGGAGAGGTGTATGTGATGAATGACTTCATAAAATACATCAACGGCACAACCACTTTCCTTGAGTTCACATATAAATGGCATTGTGACAAGATAGATTTTTTTAGATATCGAGCTGACTTAGGACATTGCTGGGGGCACCTTCGCCAGTAGTATCCACAGAAAGGAAACATATTCTAATATGTTACTGCACTAGAACAGTTGCCACCCCTTCCCTCAGAGGAAGGGTATAATAAAAGGCTAGATGGTTAGATTATCTAGACTCATTAGTAGCGATGAAATATTTAAAAAAGAGATCTATATAATAATTGTAATGTTCTGAAACAGAGGCTGCCCCTTAAGTCTTTTGGTGAAAGTGAAGAGAGAAGTTATGCTGAAAAGAAATACTACAATTAAGCCTATTTTAAAAGCAGGTCTAAACTCAAATAGGGCCCACATGGCCTATCTAGACACCAATGTTCTGGTATTACAATACAATACAGAAAGATCAAACTTGGTATCAAGTGTTAATAATATTTGGGAAACTCATTTTGACAATGAAATGAAGGAAAAGTTGGGGCATAAACCCAAGGTTGTGTACAGCAGAGGGCGTAATATAAAGAATATTCTTGAAAGTGTCAACATAAAACAAGGCAAGCACAGGTCTTTGATGTACAAATATGGTGCTTGCAAGACCTGTAAAAATATAAATGATGGTACGAATGTCTTTATAGGAAGTTTTGAATGTACTATAGGATGCCTGGGTAGGTGAAACTGCAATACCACTATGGTGGTTTATTTAGTTACATGCTTATCATGCCTTGGTTTCTATGTAGGTAAGACCAAAAGAAGGTTACGAGATTGCATTACTGAGCGCCTTACAGACATTAAAAATAAAAACATGAACGATGCCTTATATGTCCTTATATGTTCACACTCAAGAATGTCCCAACTATAAGAGATTTTTATCCTTTGCCATTGATAGAGTACAGAGTGACTCTAGGGGTGGGGATGATGGCTTAGAATTAGAAGCCAGAGAAAGTAAATGGCAACTGAGATTAAATGCTTGTTGCAAGCCAGGCTTAAATGACAATTCTTCAATAGCTCCCTTTCTGAAGCAAAGGGCAGCAGAGGTTTAATTTCAAGGGTACCGTGAAAACACTTATTTGACTGCAACTAACAGACCAATTATGTTCTCGACTTTTAAGTCTATTTTTTAACAATGTTTTATATTGCTATGTTCTTTATTAGTATTGACACTAATATTTTTATCTTGACTGTATTGACTATTGTGGTTTTATACCATGTTATTTTGTATATTACAGGGGAAGTATGCCTTTAAATTTAGTCAGGCTAATTTCATTGATGCAAGCAAAATCAGGAATAATTGCTTAAGTAATTAGAGTATATAAAGGAAGTTACATCATAATTGAAGGACTCTGATGAAGCCAAATAATGTTTCTTTGTGAAAGCACTTAGTTGGTTATACTTTAACAGTATTTAATGTTAAATAAACTTGTGTTTCATGCAAATACTGTCTTGGTGCCTCGCTCTTTTTTCATTTTTATTATTGTGATCTAATAACATCTTTTATAGTTGCTGTAAGCGTTCTACACAGACACAAGTTAATTGCTAAGATAGCAAAGCCCCAAGCTGCATATTTGTATGAACAAATCAAGAACATTGAAAGAATATTTTTGCAATAAAAATATAAAATGGTGTCTTGACTGGAAAACGTATTTTTTAAACTCTATGTGGATCTTAATACCCCTCTAGTTATGACATGTAACAGGCTTCTTTTTCAGATTTTATCTTAAACTCAAATCTAGATCCACTGCAGTTTTCAGTCTTCCACTTGAACACCTAAAGATAGATGCTGATGCTGTAGCATACGTAGTCTCTAACCTTATCAACTGATCAATATCTGAATGAATCCTATACACTCTCACTATTGGAAAAAGCTATATTTTCCCTCTTCATAAAGGTGGCATTTCGGCTGACATGTCTTAACTTCTCGTCTTTTGAAATATCAGTGTCACCGATACCATTCACTTCTAGTATTACAATACAGTCACTTACCTCTTCTTTCTCCTTCATATCTCTTGTTTCTGCCTAACCATACCCCTCACTTTACTAATGAGCATATAAGCTTCCCTCTGTTGCAATTGCCCTCCACTCTCAGCTCTGTACTATACGATATTTGTGCTAAGTATGCTATAACTGTAAAGACTGTTTGTGGCATGTATATAGTCTCCTTAGTAAAATCTAACATCTGTAATTCATGTGTAAATATGCTTTACCTAGTGTATGTACAAAATTATGTGTTATCCTTTATTGTATATTCTTTCTTGTATGGGAAAATTATAATTTTTGTTCTGTAATACATTATTTGTCTCTGTAGCTTTTCTCCCTGGACTTCCAGTAAAAATGGGTACCCAACCACTTGGACTTTCCTGGTAAACAGATATGAAATAAAACAATAAATAAAAGTAAGTCACCTCTATCAAAAATTCTTATATTCATCAGCAACTCACTATATTCTACAAGAATGGCTCTTAACATCCAATGAATATGGCTTCCACCCAACAGACAGCAAAACTTCTGCCTTAAGTAAAAAAAAATACAGAGACTCAGGCTAAATTGTTGCCTCCTTATTCCTTCACTTGTCAAAAAGCTTTTGATGCAGTTTCTCACCCTAAACTGTACAAACTGTCTCAGCTTAGACTATCCCATTCTTCATTAATGTGGTTCACTAGCTATTTAACTAACAGACTTCAGTCTGTAAAATGTCAGAACAATCTCTCTCTATCTGCAAGCCTTCAGTGGTTTACCCAAGGCTCTAATCTTGGCCCCCTCCTCTATAATATCTTTATCAATGACCTCCATAACTCTGTAGGTCCAGCTTGTCTTATACAATAGGATAATGATTTTGTGTGCATCTAATAACTTGCCTCAGATCCTCCATATCACACAAGAAGCTTTTTCATCAGCTGAGAAATGACTCCATAATGTTCAGGTACTACTTAACCTTAAAAAACAAAGTTACTTCTGCTTTTCCCCTATATCCCACACATGATAAAGCAAATTTCATTTTTTTTCACTAAACAAAACTGAAATTTAAGTAATCTCCCATACACAACTTGTGGACTGATTATAGATAACTTAAATTAGACCTGCATCTGCAAAATAACATAAAGACTCACCAAAAATTAGGAATGTCCTACAGGCATAAAGACTTACATAGCAACATCAACACCACTCCTGTCACTACGTACCTCCTCCCATCTCTCTCCTATACTGTACATCCATCCTAACCAACCTTCAGGCTACAGTTATGAATAATCTGAAGGCATGCTATAATAAAGTGGAGAATTTGCCACCAACAAACGGTAAAGCAGCCATCACTGTATTACTCTTATGGCATTGGATTGGCACAAACCACCTCACCACTTAAATTACAGCTGATATCCACACAAAATATTATTCACAAAGCCAATGACTGCCCTACTTTTACTCCTATTCTCCATTCCTATCACCCTGCTAGACTAGTAAGGTATCAAACAGCAAGAGTGCTGGATGAAGGAATGGCTCCAAAAGAAGGAAAACACCAAAACAGAGGGAAATAGAACCTTGTCTACCACAGCTACATACAAATGCTTTATTTAAAATACAAAAACGTAAGCGCTTTCACAGTCTATATGACTGCTTCCTCACACAGACAACTTTAAACAACTAATGCCATTCTTTATACAGTTAAAAATCAGTTAACAAGTAATTGATAGCAATTAGGGTATTTAAAGTGTCCCTTACAGTTTGCTACTATAGCAATAACCGACACCTGGGTGTAGGTAATACTGGATTTACCCATGGCTGGTGTTGTTTGGTCACAAGGGTGAAGCCAGCATTACCCACACCCAGAAGTGGGTTATTGCTATTATACAATGACATTATTTAAGGAAAAAAAATACTTACTTTTCTTAAATAATGGAATTGTATAATGCCTCCTTGCTGCCCTTCTGCAGCTGTCTAGTATTCTGCGGCAGTTCTGGATGTACTGCGCATGCATATGCTTACGCAGTACATCAGAGCTGTGGGTGGAAGCAATGTAGAAAGCAAGATCTCAGTTGCTTTTTGCAAAGTGTCTCGGTATGTTAAAGGAGTTTAACATAGCGAGACAGCTTTAAAAAAAGCAACGGAAAAGGAAGATCTCCATTACTTTTAAAGCTGTCTCACTATGTTAAACTCCTTTAACATAGCGAGACAGTGTCTAAAAAGCAAAGGAGATCATACGTTCGCCGTTGCTGTAAAAAAAGACTTATACTAATGGAAAAAAGTACAGGTGACCGGACCTTTTTCCATTAGTATAAGTCTGATTTACAATGTGCACACTGACCAATCAGCGTGCATGTTTTGGAATATTAGTGGGGGGTCGTTGTATAATAAAACATATCTAATACTTAATTTTCAACCTTGTTTATTAAAAAAACTTCTTTTTTTTTTAAATATATTTACATTTGTCTACACATTTTAAAGTGCTATGCATATGTGTGTTAATGTCTTAGTGCTCTAGGTTTTAAGAATGGTTTAAATGACACTGCTTCATTTATACCCGGTGGTGTATATGCATTAAGTTTGATGATCCACCTCTGCTCAGCTGCTTCAGTCCTATTTCTCACATCACCTCTTCTCATCCCTTCTCTGATAACCTCTAGAACAAAGAATTTGAAAGTATGGTCTCTCCCTTCTGTCTCAACATGCTTGGCCAATGCACTGTTCTCCTTTCCATTAATGATGTCTCTATTGTGTTCTAATATACGGTCCTTAAACTTCCTGTTTGTCTTTCTATATAGAAGCTTATGAATCTCACACAGAAACTAAAACACACAACATTCTTGGTTCGGCGGTCAGCATAGTAATTCACATGAATTACTGTCCGACTGTATGTATGTGTAAAAGTAGTGCAAGAATGTATGAATTTGCATGCGGCACAATTTGCACATGTAAGTCCCTAGTCTAGAAGATGCAATAGGTGGCCGAATTGTTTGTGTTTTATAACATAACTGTTGTTTAAGACATTTTTTTGTTTTTAAGAACAGTGGAGTGTCCTCCAGCACTTCTCTAAGCTCATCTACTGCTGTCAAGATGTTCCAGTTCTTCCTGAATACCTCACAGAACACATTAATGTCACTAGAAAATGAAATTGGGAATCTGATCTTGCCATTGCCTGATCTATTCATGTCGGATGCAGAATCTGCCTGCTGTGCAAAATAGGCTTGCCCTCTGTTCCCCCTTTCTTTCAATGATTCTTCTATGCATTTATCCAGTTCCTTCCTAAAATATCCTCTTTCTAGAAATTCTTCCCTGAGATTATCCAGAGCTATTAACTGTGTTTCATTGTTGTGCAGTCTCATAATTCTCAAGATCTGACCCTTCATGACATTTCTATTAATGTGGTTGGGGTGCATACTTCTTCTATGGAATAAGGCATTCCTCTTGGTGGGTTTCCTATACAAACTAGTTTCCAATGTTCTAGCCTCTGATTTCTTGATTGTAACATCAAGAAAATCCATACTCTCACGGGAGAAATTACATGTAAACTTTAGGAACGTAGTGGTAGTATGTAAGTATCTCAAAAAGTCTTGTAGCTGCTGTTCAGAGCCTCCCCATAGAAGGAAAATATTGTCCACAAAACGAGTGTACCACAGCAAATATTGGTTATATTCACTGTTATGTAAAAATGATGTCAGTTCCCAATGAACCAAGGCAAGATTGGCGTAGCTATTGGCACAAGCTGTGCCCATAGCTACACATATCTTTTGCACATAATACTGATCTCTGAAGACAAAGACATTATTTTCTAGAATGATGTCCAGTAAGTTACAAATCAAATTAATTTTGCTGTCAGTATAGACCCTTTTAGTACCTAGTTGTTGTCTACTATTGTCTATGCCCCAGTCATTCGGGATAACTGTGAATAATGATGCTACATCTAGGGTCACAAAATAATATTCAGTTGTCAGTCCCTCAGTTTTACAATAACAATTTTGCAAAAACATCTTAGTGTCTCTTAATATATGATCGTAAGTATCTAGCACTGGATGCAAGCATTTCTCAACATAAATGGACAATGCCTCTGTCACCCACCCTTTACTCGAGACTATAGGTCTCATTGGTGGGTCCATGGCATCCTTATGCACCTTAGGTAGTCCATATATAATAGGTACAAGTGGAACTTTTGTCGCAAAATAATTGAATAAGTCTTCTGAGATCATACCTTTTATAAGTAAGTCAAAAATCAAAAAGGACACTCTAGCAGTAATAGCTTTCAACTCTGTCCCATTAATTCTTACATATGTGTATTGGTCACTGAGCAACTGATCCATTCTTGTTATGTAGAATTCTTTATCCATGACAATCGCCCCCCACCTTTGTCTGCAGGTCTAATCTCAATGGACTGCATTTTCTTTAAATGCCCTAATAGTTCTCAATTACTTGTTAATTGATTTTTAACTGTATAAAGAATGCGCTTTAGTTGTTTAAAGTTGTCTGAGGAAGCAGTCATAGAGACTGTGAAAGCGCTTACGTTTTGGTATTTTAAATAAAGCATTTGTATCTAGCCATGGTGGACAAGGTTCTATTTACTTCTGTTTCAGCACCCTACTAGACTACTTTGATCTAATGAACAGCATCTTGTTAGAATATATAAACCCCACAAATTCTCTGGCCAAGGTCTCTACTCATTTCTAAAAGATATAATTTTATGTCTCGGCGAATTACATCTACCTCTAACCACTCCATCTTCAAACTACTACTAAGTCTACTTAAATAAAACCTGGCTTTGCTCCTCCGCTACCCTAGGCTGAACTAGGCTCTTCCTCCTTCCACCCCCAGCATACTTTGACTATGTTCAGAGAGAAGGAATTAATAAAATCTAGTTCATAGACAAAGATCAAATATATATTTTTGTCTAGTCTCTGTCTCGAACTGTGTACTCAGAATGTTTAATGACAACTCTGAACTGCAACTTGTGAATACTTTATCTAATGATAGTGTTCTTTTTCAACTTGTTACAGCTGTCCAAATATTTGCACTTTGTTATGTTTTGGTTCACACTGTATGAGCTGGAGCTGAATTTGTACTTTGTCAATTTCATTCTTCTTTATTAGGCTTTGTAATAACTTTATTTAACTGTAACCATATTATGTCAAGGTGGAACTTTTTCTGCCTGAACCTACTCTGAAAATGTGATATTACCTGAGTTGGATTTTATGATAAACAAGTAACATTTAAAAAAAAATATAGTAGAAGATGACAAATTACATGCCCAGTATAAACTTTTAAATTGCATGTTATGTCTTGCTTCTGTCCTGTTTATTAATAATCCAGAAATCCACAATGCATTTCCATAATAGTGTGCTTACTTCGACAGTTTGAATAATCAGGAACCTATTTACATTTTTTCAAGTTCATCAATAAAAACATAGGACAGCTGTCATATTCAATGATTAAAAAATCATCAGAC
>NC_056737.1:957183262-957195762 GCF_019279795.1 Protopterus annectens
CAGCATTGGACGTCTGGGGAGGTCTCTGCGGACTTGAATCATGTCTTAGTAACTGCATAGATGTCAGCATCTTCCATGATGAGGAGTGTTTCCAGGGACTGCAGTTTCATGTTTAGACTCCTAGCATTAAGCAGCAGAACCTTGAGTTTGTCCCACGTGGACTTTGTTACATCAGAACGTTTGTTGTTTTGACATTGCTTAAAGAAGGCACTAGGGGGAAGGCGGAAGGCAAGTGCCTTTGCCAGTATTCAAAAGCCTAGAGGAGACAGGTGCAGACCATCTCTGGCAAAGAAGCGTGGCTTGTCAACCATGTCTTCCCAGGCTGATAGATACTGGATCTCCCTGGAACATCATAAGCTAAGCCAGTTGTTAAAGTCAATCGTTTTTTTTCATATTGCAGCATCATCCTGGGTGAAGGTAGAATGCTGCTTAGGACTAGGGTCATACCTGCTTGGGACACATAATCTGAGAGTTCAGTCATGTCCCTCTTCATATAGTCCAGAGTGGTACTTCTCAAGTCATTAAACCCAACATGGACTATGACAGAGTCACAACAGTGCTTGTTGTTGAGTGACTTGAGTGCATGTGTGATTTGATGGATCCTGGAAACTGATAGGCAGCTGACCATAGCCTTCTCCTTGCCCATCCTGGTGAGGAGGACATCTGTGTGCCTCACTGTAGAGCCACCTATGAGCAAGACATTAGATTTTGAGGTTTTTGTATTAGGGGCTTATTTGCTGAGACACTAATGTTTGTTTAAAACAAAAATACCTTGGATATAAATCCCAGAGCAAAAGCAGTGGGCACAAACAATACAAAAGACAAAAGCAATGGAAGCAAGAGTAGCTGTAATATTGTAATTATTGCACGTAGAACTTTCGCAGATAAAGACTGCTTCTTCAGGCATTAAGATACAATTGTTCAAGACTTCTTATATACCAGTTATAAAAGAATCAATCAAGTCATTAACTAATTAAAACCATTAATTTATTAAAAAATATATTAAAAATGCATTGAACATCAATAAAAACGCTTGTATATAAGCATAAAAGCTGGATCCACTAGTTTAGTTAATCTTGTTACGCAAATCCTTTAAAATTGGTTTTATGCTAAATGCATCATTTTACCCCGGCAGACACTGAGCCTTAAAACATAAAATCCATTTGGCTTCCTCTCTTTCAGTTGTATTCTTTTAGTCCCCTCCTCTAATGCATGTTGGAACTACATATAAAATGAAAAACTTAAACATATGGTTTCTATCTGAGTCCAATATGTGATTATAAAGTGCATTACTTATCTTCTGCCTCATTATTTCTGATGTGACTACCGATTCCCTTTAGAACATTCAAAGCCCATGACACTGAAATTCAAAACATTGAGACCAAAATCTTGAAAATTTAAAACACTGAAAACTCAAAACATTGAATCCCATAACATTGAAAAAACATAGGAAAGCAACATGTACTATATTCCAGCACAACTACATACAGAAACAAATAAAAAGCAAACTATATTGCACTTCTTCAAATATAAGCAATGGGCCAAGCCCCCCTGCACCCCTACATCCTCTGCTACTTAAATATATCAACTTCAAGATCCCACAACACTACACTAAGATGTATTATATTGTAGTATAGCAAGTAAGAAGGGAACATGACTGAGGTTACCTATGAAACTCCGGTTAGTATCGTTGAGATATATATAGTAATGTTCAATGTTTTAACAGTGAAGTAGTGTTTCTAAGAGAAGGTTCAGGATATTTTTTTTACAATTTAAATAGGCAGTCATGAAGTGTGGAATGGTATGTTTGCCATTTTGTTCTGTGTAGTGCGATCTCGGAGTTGATATATTTAAGTAGCAGGGGTTGGGGGGGTGCCAGGGGGCTTGCCACCTGCTTATAGTTGGAGAAGTGTAATATGGTTTGTTTTTTTATTTGTTTCTGTATGTAGTTGTGCTGGCATATATTAAATGTGTGTTTCCTATGTATTTTCAATGTTGTGTGATTCAATGTTTTGAGTTTTCAGTGCTTTGAATTTTCAAGATTTTGGCCTCAATGTTTTGAATTTCAGTGTTATTGACTTTCAATGTTCTAAAGTGAATCCGTGACTACATATTCTGTCTTTGAGTCTCTGGTTGGTTTTACTTATATAAAAAGCAGGATATCTGCAGCATTTAGCCATATATACTATATCCTTGGTATTGCAGTCACCATATACTTCTATAAAAAAGGTTTTACCTGTTAGTGGATGCATAAACGTTTTCTCTGTATAAATATAATTATAAAAAGTACATTTATTACACATACATGTTCCTTTTCTACTAGGTCTATATCATATAAATTTCACTTGTTCTTTATAGCTTAGATTGTTCTTTAAGTTGGTGTCTATAGCTAAATGCGGGGCTTGCTTCACAGATTTCTTTTAATTCTGGAACAGAGAGCTTTGGCCAATATTTTTTTAACAACATCTTTAATATTTCTTGTTTTACAATCATATGTTAAAATATATCTGCAGTTACTATCCTTAGGTAATACTTGTTTAGCTTTCATTATTTCTTCCTGGCTATTGTCTGAAAAAAAATAGGTTGAAAAGATGTATGCCTATCCCTCAATACTTATATGCTGTACTGCTTTTTTATTATAACCTCTTTTACAGAAATCTGTTTCTGTTTGTTCTAATTGTGTTTTCATAACTTCATCCTGTGTGTTTAGCCTGCATATATGCGCCATCTGATTTCTAACAATATTATCAAACGTAAGGCGAGGGTGCATACTGTCCTTAGCTAAATCTGTACATTTATTCATCACTTTTTATATAGTATAGTTTCCAAACTACCCTTTGTATTTTCTTCAGTGTAATACCTAAAAAATCTATTTCCCTGCAGTTCACATTTTTCTTAAATCTAAAGAAGGATGTTACTGTGTGTAAGTTTGTTTGTGTCTTTCGGCTTTTCCCAGTTAGGGGTCGCCACAGCGGAACTCCGGTCCGCTAATGATTCACAGTAGATTTTTTACATGCCGAGGGGAGGGAGGGTGGGGTGGGGTGGGGTGGGGTGGCCTAATGGTTAAGGTGTTTGCCTTACAAACACAAGGTGCAGGGTTTGAATCTCACAAGGGATAATTGTCTAGGCTTAAAATGGCTCGCAAGGGCAGTTAGCTTAGTACTAACCTATGAACCTATGTATTCAACACTCATTTCAATTAATCTTCTAAATACTCGGCTCACTGACAGTCCTATGTATTCTTTTAACCTCTCGCATAGTAATACATAAATAATCGACTGAATTTAAGATAGCTCTGATTTCTTGGAACAACTCTATGAATGGACAAGAAACAATACCTTAATGACAACATCCTTCTTAAGGTCTAAGAAAAATGTGCACTACAGGGAAATTGATTTCTTAGATATTACACTGAAGGGAATACAAAGGATGGTTTGGAAACTACACTAGATAAAAAGTGGTGAAAAAATGTACAGATTTAGCTAGGAACAGTATGCACCCTCACCTTATGTTTGATAATACTCTTAGAAATCAGATGGCACATGTATGCAGGTTAAATACACAGGTTAAAGTTATGAAAATACAATTAGAAAAAAATAGAAACATATTTCTATAAAAAAAGTTACAATAAGAAAGTGGTGCAGTATACAGAAATAGAGAATTGAGGGATATGCATACGTATTTTCAATCTATTTTTTCAAACAATAGCCAGGAAGAAATAATGAAAGCTAAAAAAGTATTACCTAAGGATATTAACTGCTGATATATTTTACCATATGATTGTAAAATAAGCAATATTAAATATTGTTAAAAACATATTGGCCAATGCTCTCTCAAGTCCCAGAATTAAAAGAAATCTATTAAGCAGGCCTTGCTTTTAGCCAATAGAAGAGAAGCCACCTTAAAGAACAAATTATATTAAAAAGAATAATTGAAATTCATAAGACATCGACCTAGTGTAAAAGGAATGTACATGAGTAACAAATGTACTTTTTGTAAATATATTTATACAGAGAAAACCTTTATGCATCCACTACCAGGTAAAACCTTTTTTTAAACACACATTGGGTGACTGCTAAACCAGGGACATAGTATATATGACTAAATATTGCAGATGTCCTGCTTTTTATATAGGTAAAACCAACCAGAGACTCAAAGACAGAATATATAGTTGCAATTCAAAAATAAAGAGGCAGAATATAAGTATTGGACACAGATAGAAACCATACATTTAAGTTTTTCATTTCATTTGTAGTTCCAATATACATTAGAGGAGGGGACGGAAAGAATATAACTGAAAGGGAGGAAGCCAAATGGATTTTATGTTTTAAGGCTCAGTGCCTACTGGGTTTAAAAGATGCTTTTAGCATAAAAAACAGTTTTAAACGATTTACATAACAAGATTAACTAAATGGTGGGTATAGTTTTTATGCTTATATGCAAGTGTTTTTATGGATGTTCAACACATTTTTGATATATTTTTCAATAAATTAATGCTTTTAATTTGTTAATGACTTAATTTATTGATTATTTTATAACTGGTATATAAGACGTCTTGTAACAATTGTATCTTGATATCTGAAGAAGCGGCCTTTATTTGCAAATGTTGTACTCAAAATAAATACAATATTACAGCTTCTCATGGTTCCAGGCCTTTTGTCTTTTTTATTGTCTACACTGGTGTATGTGTTATTTTGTGTAGTGGTTTCTATTTGCATAGCAGTCTGTGCAAGTGGTTTACATTTGGGATGTCTCGGATCTTTTGGTAGGCTTCTAGTGAGTACCTTCACGTATGTGGGTTTATGTGTCATGACTTCATTTTGTGTGAGAGGTGAAGTGTGTATGCTGACAACCTGTTTGTTGTATGGTTTGTTGTTACGTGAGATAATTGATTCCAATTTCACACTGTAATTGCAACTATCACATAGGGTAATTTTTTGTTGTAGGAGTAAGTGATTGTCAGTATACATTAGGCAATTGCTACATTGCTTCAGGACGCCCATGTCAATCAGACTGGCTGTTATAATGATGGGAAACTAGCCATCCAGTACAGCAGATTTTTACTATATGTACTATTAAGAAGGTATTGGGCTAGTCTGACTAGTTTTTGCAGTAGCGAAAAACAAAAAGGCAGCTTGGAAACACCAAAGCAAATTCTCTCTCAGTTTAATTCTCTTTCAGTTTAATGAAGCGCTTTTCATCTTGCACATGTGGCAAGACTTCATCAGAAACTGAACAAACTACAACACAAGCAATATATACACACCCTTTTTGTCACATGACACTTCTAATTAAAATACTGTGTCTTAAAGGCACATCCACATTATTGCTACTTAAAACATTTTTTAAAAACAAATATGACTGACAATATTTTTGAACATCTCAACCCTTCCCTTCCTTCAGAATTTTTACCTGTAATGTTGATAGAAACATATATACAAACATACATATACTAACAATACTACATCTCAAATTATTGTGTCGACTCTCAAAATATAATATTACTTAGTTAACTAAGAAGTCAGAAACTTAATATCCGAGTCAAATGAAGTCAGATATCACAAGTAGGAACGTATTTTATAAAAATGCATACACACATTAACGTTTAATTCATTAAACTGAAAGAGAATTAAACTGAGAGAGAATTTGCTTTGGTGTTTCCAAGCTGCCTTTTTGTTTTTCGCTAGTTTGTCTTACTTTGGTTCCTGTCTGTTGCAGTTTTTGCAGTAGGACTAACAAAGTTACTTGTTCTATTGAAGGCTATGGATAAGTGTAGCAATGCTGCTTAGTGTGCCCTTAGTGCAGTAAGGAAGCTTGGTGGGGGTTCCACTGACAGATGTTTTAGGAAAAAACTGAGTTTCAAGGTCTTTGCACCTACATAGGCCACTGCTAACCCCTGTTGCATGGTGCTTTGCATGGGTGGCTTAAAGGCAAGAGAAATAAAACACTTTTAAGCTAATATACCATTAGAAAAGTACACAATAAACTTTCTTCCAGAAATTCCCAGCTCAGACAAGGCTGGATCCACATTTTTCTGCCACAAGGGATCAGGAAAGTCCTTCTTGAAGGAGAACTGTACCCACAGACTCAAAAAAAAAACATGTTTATTTCATCATGGTTTGATGTTTGTTACATTTTCATACCACTCTGGGACTATATAGTTTTTTTTTAAATATTGATATATGTAATTTTTGGGTCTGACTACATGGGAGCTGGCATCTTGAAGTAATTCTGATTGTTTAGTCTGCCTCTAAGTTTCCCCAAATGCAGTGGCTGTATGTAAAAATTGCATCACCCAGGCCTCTTTCTTCCTAAAGCTCCTGTCATTGCATTGATTTTACATGCATACACTACTGTCTTCCAGTCAGTTTTAAGTAACACTTCCTTCCATTCAGTGACTACTTAAAACACAATGACTACTTAAAACACAAATAGTGCAAATGCCACAGAACCGAATTTTAAAGTGCTTTTAACTGCTGCTTCTTTTTAGAATGTCTACATTGCAGCCTTTTGTGAAGCCTGAATTGTACTACATTGACTCATCTCCCATCCCCCTTCACACCTAACTTCCCTAGCTGTCAAAGTCATCATCATCTTCTTTTGGCTGTTCCCGTTAGGGGTCGCCACAGCAGATCACCTGTTTCCATTTTTTCCTGTCCTCTGCATCTTGCTCTGTCACACCAACCACCTGCATGTCCTCTCTCACCACATCCACAAACCTTATCTTAGGCCTTCCTCTTTTCCTGTTACCTGGTAGCTTCATCCTTAGCATCATTTTCCCAATAAACTCAGCATCCTTCCTCAGCACATGTCCAAACCAAAGTAACCGTGCCTCTCTGGCTTTGTCTCCAAACCTTCCAACCTGGGCTGACCCTCTAATATACTTATTCCTAATCCTGTCCACTCTCGTCACACCCAGTGCAAATCTTAACATCTTTAATTCTGCCACATCTAGCTCAAACTCCTGCCTTTTTGTCAATGCCACTGTCTCCAACCCATATAACATAGCTGGTCTCACTAACCTCTTGTAGACCTTCCCTTTCACTCTTACAGGTACTAGTCTGTCACAAATCACTCCTGACACTCTTCTCCACCCACTCCATCCCACCTGTACTCTCTTCTTCACCTCTCTTCCACACTCACTGTTACTCTGAACTATTGACCCCAAGTATTTAAACTCATCCACCTTCGCCACCTCTACTCCTTGCATCCTCACCATTCCTCTATCCTCCCTCTCATTCACACACATATATTCTGTCTTATTCCTGCTGACCTTCACTCCTCTTCTCTCTAGAGCATATCTCCATCTCTCCAGGGTCTCCTCCACCTGTTCCCTACTCTCACTACAGATCACAATGTCATTTGCAAACATCATAGTCCACAGAGACTACTGTCTGATCTTGTCTGTCAACCTGTCCATCACCATTGCAAATTGCTAAGGGTAATTTGAGGTGTTACCTGCTGTAATTGACAACTGGCAGCAGGGGATTTGACTCTTGTACTGTTTCTTGTTTTAACCTTTACTTTCTGTATGGGTAGGGGAAGGACCAGGAAGCTGTGACATCACAGCATGGGTGGGTTTTTAGGATGGTCATGGTGATGTCAGTTTGGGGAGGGAATTAGCCAGAAAAGTACCTATATCATTGACCTTGATGATATCACTGAAGTGGAGACTGCAGCAAGCTTTTCCAGGGAGGCTAAAAGTGTCTTGAAAGTGAAACCACCACAGTATAGTAAGGTACTGTTCTAGTGGAGAAAAACAATTCATTTAAAAATATTTAATGCTGTATTATTGTTTATTCATAGCAGGGAGAGTAAACATGGAGAAAAAGGTCAGAGCAGTTGAGCAATTAATAATAGAATCCCATTGTTGTCCTTTAATGTAGGATGGGTGGTTTAGTGCTCATCGTGTCATAGTGTATCGATAACAGGGTAGATTCAGCAGGTCTGAATCTACTCTATACTATCCTGGTATCAGAACAGTGTAAATCAGATGCAGAGAAGTACAAAAATAAAAATAAAACGTACAGCCTTTTTGTCTGTTGCCAGCTCAGATAGACCAGTTAAACACCTACTGACAATAGATGAATCATCCCAGTCCTCCAAATGTAAAAGCACAGTAAAGGAGCCTTCGGAGTGAAATGCCACCACAAACAAACTTAAACTGTATGAAATGCTACCAAAAACAAAATTAAAGGTATAGCTACAGTGGTGTACAACTTATAAAAGTGTGAGTATTCAATAACTATACGTCATTTTGAATAAATGAGCCAAAATCCACTCAATTATACAGAACTTATAAAGGTGCGGAAAAACAAGGTAAGCTGATTAATTAGCCCTCTAGCCAATAAAACTACATTCAGAAATCTCAAGTGTTTCTCCACCTAAACAGACCAGGCTACCTCCCAGTGCATTAGATGGGAAATATATATATATATTTCAATAAATTACTATATCTGTAACATGGGAACTCAATGCATGTGTCCATGCAGACAAAATAGAGAAACAATCAACAAAGCCACAGACGAACATCCTATGTAGTAGTAGACATAATGGCAATGTACACAAACTAAGTTTATAATCTAGAAATAAAATAAACAAACAAAGGATTGGTTAAGCACTTTCATCCCTGTTACAACTTGGGACTTCTTCAGAACCAAAAGCAACATTATCATGTGACAAACAATCCAACCACTGAGTTAAGAAACCAGAAATACTCATGGTCATAAAAGATGTCCTAGACAATTAAGATAACTAAAATATGTAAAACATGAAACATATTGTATGAACAAGTAATGAAAACATTTAAAACTCCATACTAAATAGTCCACCATCTGGTTTAAAAAGACTTAGACTTTACAAATATGTACAGTGTAATTATGCTTTAAAATGCAGTGTTAAACAAATAGAAGTTAAGAAAGATTTTTTTTTATAATTTATCAGCTCTGTATTTCAAAATAGGTATGATTGAAACCTGCTTGCTCAAGCCAGAGGGAGCAGAAATATTAAGTTTCAATTGCCATGAAAGCTCTCTTAATTCAATTTTGCCCCCCCCAGGCCTGATATGGGAATAGTTTCCAGTATTCCAAATAAAAGGATGGTGTATTTAGGACAAGTTAAGGTCCGCTTAAAAAGAGAGTTGTTGATATTTGTTTTTTAGAATGGCATAGGTGTGTTCATAAATTCTCTTGTGAAAAGTTCTTTCTGTTTTGCCAATGTAAAAAAACTATCACACCCAGAACATACTGCGATGTATACCACCCCCTTTTTGTTCCAGTTGCCATCTACTAAAAATATGGTATAGTCAGAAAAACTGTCCAAAACTTAATAGATTTTTGTTCAAGAATATATGTGCATTGAGTGCATGCTCTACACTTCTATGCCCCCATATTATTCCTTTCAATAATTGTTTTTTCAAATGAATGTTTGAATTTTTTTTTTCAAATTTTGTAGACAAATTTTGCTGAATCACCAAATGATTTAAGCAAATCATTTTCCACTCTAAATATGTACCAATTACAAGACATATTTTCACAGCTTTTGAGAAGATATTGCACGTAATAACAAAAGAATTACAAAATTTGTCATCTGTTTTGGTATCACTAACTTAAATCTTTCCAATACTTAATAATTGTTTACTCAGTTTTAATGTATACCAGTGCAGTGATATTTCCTTTTTAAGATAGTTGTTGTGCTTGAAATTATCATTTACAATTCTTAAATAATAACAGGATAAATAGAGCTATTATTATTTTTTTTTAAAGTTTGGGAAAGTAGCCTATTAATATAGTAGTACATTATGAACTATGTCTTCCTAATAACTTATTCAAAGTGTATGTAAACTTTCATTTTAGCCTGTATGAAGAATATATGCACATCTTATGTACAGTATATGTTGAAGATGTAAAAATTGTCCACGGAGGCAAGGGCTCACCCATGTTGAAGATGTACACTGCCGGAAGTAAAGAAATCTGAATAATGTATATGCACCTGACTGTTTTATGATTAATTCTACATTTAAATTTACTGTCCCTAGATCTATGAACCAATTGCATCTATTTTTCTTCTATTAATTGTGAGTTAAGACTTTTCCTGAAACTTTTCTGATAATCTACTTGTCTGGTATTTTCTGGAACATTATTCCTGGATGCTAATACAGTTTTTGTATGTGCTTGTTTTGTTGATGTTAGCTTCAAAGGTGGTCCAAGTAGTTGCTGCACAAAATGCAGCTTCAATACAAACTGCAGTGAACTGTACATTTATCTGTATTTTAATTTTATTTTTTTGTCTAGCTGCTTTGGCATGTGATCAAGGCTTCTTTGACTACAGCTATATATGCAATATACTTGTACAACAGTTTCTACCTTAGCCCATTTCACATCACTTTGAAATTTCCTACAAATCATGAATAATGATTTTCATTTAAGGTAAGTCATCTACTTAGAGGAAGTATTACACTTAAAGCTGGGCTTAGCAGTGGGGAGAAAGGCCAAGAGTCAGAGTTAGTAGATACTGATCATGCCATACTGAGATATTTTTATTTCAGCTAGATTTTTATTTTTCAAGGCACATGGTCTCAGACAGTATGACACAAAATGCAGTTGTAATTGTTAAACAGTACATGCTTCTATGTTATTACCTTAGGCTAGACTGCTGCTTCAGCACAGACTATCAATTTAGCCTCACCCCCTTGAAGAAAAAAATGCTACTGACATATATCCTGCTTCGCTAATTACACATCTGTCTACGAGGATTATTAGATATCCTGTCTGATACCTGTATGCCAACACTTTAAAAAAGTTTACAAATTATTCTCTATCTACACCGTGCTTCATATCAAATATTTGTATTCAACCCACTTGTAGTATTGTGCTAGCTTTAGCAATGAACACTTGCATTGTAGGTGAACTGAAAAAAACATTAACTAATAAGTTAAATAATTATTAATTAATTAATAATCATTAATTTGGATGGCACAGTGGTGCAGCAGTAGGACTGTTGCTAGAAGTTCTTCAGTTCGATTCCCTGCTGGAGTGCCTTCTGTGTGGAGTCTGCATGTCCTCCTTGCATTCCTGTGTGTTTTCTCTGTGTGCTTCAGTTTCCTCCCTCGTTTCAAAGACATGCATCTGGAGCATGTCTCCCTGAACCTACACTTTAAATCCCTTCGTTCCAAGTTGGACTTTCCCAGTAAACAAATGTTTAATTAATTAATTAATTAATTAATTAATTAATTAATTAATTGAACAGTACTGCAGCAGGAGGTCAGATGTTCTGTTTTTTTTTTTCCTTTCACAGTCCCACATTCAGAATTATCATCAAGTTAATGGGAAGATTATTTTTGCTTTTTGGTCAAAGACTAGGATTATGATAGCACTGCTGTTCATAAAAAATGTATTGTGACATACAACATACTATCTCTGATATGTCATGTTGAAAACTGAAGGCATACATGTGATAGTATACCAAATGTGTATTACAGTTAAAGTCTTTAATATAAGTAACACAATTTTTTTTCAGTACATGCCATTAACATCACCTTGGCATATATCGTTTGCAGATTTTTTTCACTTTCAGTAGAATTAAAATCTCATAATCAGGATGGCGCAGTGGTGCAGTGGTAGTGTTGTCACCTCACAGCAAAAGGTTCTCCAGTTCAAATCTCAGCTTGTGTGCCTTCTGTGTGGAGTCTGTATGTCCTCCCTGCATTCGTGTGGGATTCCTCCCTTGTTACAAAGACATGCATCTGGAGCATTTCTCCCTGGGCCTCCACTGAAAATTGGCTTCATTCCAAGTCGAACTTTCCTGGTTAACAAATGATAAATAATGGCATTCCTTCAAGCCACGGCACAGGGGATGGTGAAGAGATATGGAAAGACAATGCCTTTATTTGCTGATGTTATGGCTGTATGTTTTCAACCTGTCCAAGCCATATATAAAATATGCAGAAAACAATAATAAATACAACTATTACAAATCCAAATCCTGTTATTAAAAGATCAACATTTGTCTGTTTTTCTTTATACTTTGAATTTAGGTCAGGTGCTGGTACTGGCTGCCTGGCTGCAGTCCCTCAATTAAAACCATAGCTCCTCTAAATACTTTATTTTTGTTATTATTTTTTATTATTATTTTTTTTCATTTAAAATTAAAAATTCATTATTCCTGTTTTGTAAAATTGGAATATCACATAGGCAAATATCCACACGTGGAGTCAGCATTATGTTACAAATATTTATCAGATTACTCCCATCATGCTTATCAGAAGCAGCAAAAATTATGCCTCAAGTGAGGCTGACTGGGCTGTTGTATGAATCAACAAGAGTTACTTCTGACTGGTTCAAACTACCTCAAGTGACTAGGGCTGCCTAAAAAAAAAATTAAGTGGACAGAGACATGTTGCAAGCATAAGAGTATTTTTGTTTTTAATTAAAGTTATATTTATGCCAGCAATGAACTGTACAATACTTTTTATTTCATGTGCTGACAGAATACGAATAAAT
>NC_056737.1:957498262-957600762 GCF_019279795.1 Protopterus annectens
GACAAGGCTCCATTGTGCTATTTGCAGAACAGTACTCAGTTGTCAATGAGTACATTTCTGCAGCTAACACGTCTCCTACTCGGACAGGTTTGTGCTTCCTGGATTGCAAATTTACCTCATTTGCATGCCTTTCGGCTGCAAGTGAGGTAATTTGCATATCCCAGCCCTGCCCGTGTAGGAGACATTTTAGGAGCTCTCTTACACTCCCCTGCAGGCTGTTCCTGGATCGCTCATTGGACATGATGGCTGCATGGAGTCTTACTCTACTCATAGACTCCGTGCAAGCCATCGTGAATCCGGCCGATGGAGTGCATAGAGGACTATGTCACACTTACTGGAAATAATTATTTAGCAATTCACAATCCTGCTTCACAATTTATTGATACTTTTCCTTAAAATCTGGCACTTATACACATGGATATCTGCACGGAACATAAGCTACTTTACCCATATACCTTGTTCCTGGAGTGGGAGGAATATACAGCATTATTTGACTAAAAATGGCCATAACACAGGCCGGTGTCAGATTAGAACACACATGCAGTAAATACAGCCATACTGCACACTTATTTGAACAGATTCCTTGTCAAAGCACAATCTTGCTTTAAACTTTATTGATAATGTACCTTAAAATCTGACATTTATACACATGGATATCTGGCCAGAACATCACCTATCTTACCCATACATCTTGTTCTTCGAGTGAGTGGAATGTACAGCATTTTATGACACAAAATGGTCATAACACAGGCTTGAACCTTACTGTGGGTATTGCACTACATTTATCAGATGATTTTTTTCTACAATCTTTATTCATTTCCTTTTTACAGTTGACTGGTGTCAGATAAGAATATACATGCAGTGAATACAGTCATATGCACTAAAGTCTCTCAACAACAGGTACTGTTATGACTCTGTCAAAGTCCATGTTGGTGTGAATGACTTGAGATATACCTCTCTGGACTATATGAAGAGAGACATGATTGAGCTTGCTAATTATGTGCCCCAGGCAGCTATGTCCCTAGCCTTAAGCAGCATTCTGCAGTCACTCAGAATGATGCCTCAATACAGACAGAAAATGACTGACTTTAACAATTAGCTTAGTTTCTGGTGTCATTCCAGGGGGATCCATACCTGACAGCCTGGGAAGATATATTGACAGTGTAAGCAAAAAACAGTCCCCTGCACGGAGAAAATTGCACGGCCAAAAGAGATTCCCAGAAAAAAAGATAACTCCCTAAATACTGAGGTATTCAGAAAATTTCCTCAATATAACACCTTACTCCACGCATCCAGCTTTCATCCAAAACACATTGCCAGGAATATTCCTAAGTCTCAGTTTATTCGCATGAGGCGTAATTGTTCAAATGTAGCACTTTTCATTTATATAGCCAGGATTTAATACAGAGGTTCAATAACAGGGGATATAAACCAGGCCATGTCACAATTGCTAAAAGGTATGCATCACAACTGACCAGAGATGATTTGTTAACATATAAACAAAAACCAGGTTGTTCTTCGTCTACTCCACTTAGACTTACTACTACTTATGGAAGGAATATTGGGCAATTTATTAATATTATTAAGAATAATTGGAATATTTTGTCTGCTGATCCTGCATTATCTTCTGTTATACCAAAAAATTGCTCTTTTTCTTTTAGGAAAGGTAAAAACCTAGGTACTTATTTCAATCATTATAAACACCATTCACAATCTATGCTGTTACAGATTATACAAACCACTTTGCTTGGGGATAAACTTATTGGATGGGTGCCTTGTGGCCATTGTAACAACTGCAAACATGTTTTAAAGACTAAAGAGTTTTCAAGTAGCAACTGTAGCACTGTATATGATATAAAATTATTTGCTAATTGCAATAGTGATTGGATAATCTATATGGCATGCTGCAGTTGCCGCTGTTTTTATGTAGGACAAACATCAAGGCCATTCAAGCTATGTATCTCTGAGCATCTCAGTGATATAAAGTGTAAAAAATCCAGCAATGCGCTTTATAAACATACATTAAAACACTCCACAGCTAGGTTTCATTTTTTTGTTATTGATAAAATTTTAGGCGATCGTACAGTAAAATCAGGTTGGCATAAGAAATTAGATATGAAAGAGAAAAAATGGATAATTAAGTTGGGTGCTCTTTTTCATCCATGACTTAATGAACATCTTTGAATGTTTTATTTATTCATGAGTTCACCAATCATATCTAATGGTTTTTGTATCTAATTAATATTTTTGTATTAAAGGACTTCTTTTTTCTTTCTGTTTTGTCACACTGAAGAAGGCTAAGCTAACTCTATGCTGAAACCGGTCTGAGATTGAAGTCTGAATTTTGACCAATAAATTATTTTTTTACAGCCATCCAATTGCCGGCTTTATCTTTTTTTCTCAAGATATATTGACAGACCACAATGCTTTGCCAGAGATGGCCTGCATCTGTCTCATTTGGGCTTCAGGCTTCTAGAAAAGACTCTTGCCTCCCCATAGTGCCTTTTTTAGGAAAGGGCATGAGGTTGATAAAACCAACAGAAAAATTTCAACAAAATGCAAATTAAAGGTCATGCTGCTAATCGCTAGGAGTATAAACATGAAACTGCACTCATTGCAAGCACTCTTAACCCTAGAATATGCTGACATCTGTGCAGTCACAGGAACCTGGTTCAAAGCTGTGGAGAGCACCCCACCCTTATCTGGTTATTCATCTTATCATACATTTGGACCACAAACTGTGGGCAGTAAAGCCAAAGGAGGTGGAATTTCAATATACATTAAAGACATGCACACACATCCAGGCTGGTCAAACAGTATGATGCACAGGAGACACTCCAGGTGCAGTTAACCATTGACAATACCCATATTCAAATCATAGCTAGATAGCGGCCCCCAAATCTGACTCAAGATACACGATCTGTCTATTTGGGCCTGTTTGAATCTATCAAGATTCAACCCTTTACCCTGATTCTGGGTGACTTTAACTTCCCAAACATAGATTAGAAGAACTACTCATGCCAGAATACAAATGCCCAGAGATTCCTCGAGTTTGTCAATGCAAATGCCTTGGAACAGCTAGTTGATAGCCCCACAACAGGTGATAATATCTTGGACTTGATATTAACCGACATGAGCAACCACTGCAGCATCCCCATAGTATCATGCTCCATGGTAAGATCTGACCATAAAGCGATCAGTTTTCAAAGTCACTAACTCCCCCAACCCACCTTTAGCTAGGATCAGACATAAAAACTTTTCCAAAGATGATTACAGCCTCCTGAGGGATGCTATAAACATCATCACAGCCCCCACCCCTCTGTAGGAACTGGCACCAATATGCAAAACTACACCAAAGCACCATATGAGCACTTATATAGATGCATGTATTCAGGAATACCTGACCAGACTAAATCATCCTCCGTAAGGAAGAGTAAATCTGTCTGATGGATATCTGCAATAAATAAACTCTATAACAAAAGAAACAAATTTCTGTCCAAGATGAAGAAGGAGCAGCTGCCCAATTGGAAGAAATGTCTCCTTAGACTGAACAAGCAAATAAGAGCACAAATGAAATCCTCCAAAGCAAATTTCAAGTCCAAATTGGTCACATCTACTAGAGACAATCACAAGGCCTTCTTTACATATGTCCATAACCTCAAAGGAAGCACCCAGATCTGTTCAGAACTGGTGGTCAAGGACACCTCATATACAAATGCCGTAGATATAGCAAACTTGTTGGCTGACAGATTTAATGAAAACTTTACCCCTCTGTCCCCATCAGTAAATCAGGACATCCCCAGTACTTGCCCCCTGGTCTACTTTAGTTTAATAGCTTGAATGCATATGGATCGAACCCTATGCATCAAAGTATTAAACAATTGAAGTCCAAACAAAACAAAAATACACAAAAAAAAATTAAACTAGTGTAGGCAGGGGGGCAAGCCCCCCTGCACCCCACACCCCCCGCTACTTAAATATACCAACTCCAAGATCGCACTACATTGAAATAAATGGAAATCTCCACCTATGGAGATTTCCGTTTACATTTTTGATGTTTTGCGCTTTCGGTGTACTCATGTCGAGATTATCGTATTTGATATTCCCAGACTTTGAGCACATAAATTAGACCCCCTGCCCCCTTCCCTTATATCTAGGGAACAAGTCATCAGTGCTCTATCAAAGGCAAAAATACAACCTCCATGGGACCCGATAACATATCAGGCTGCATCCTACATGAACTCAGGCAGGAACTTGCAGCACCATTAGACGCCCTATACAACCAAAACCTGAGTACCAGCTTCATCCCAGCTGAGTAGAGAACAGCAACTGTCATCCCTTTGCACAAAGGTGGAGTGTCCAACAATCCAGGAAATTATAGTAGACCCATCAGCCTAACTAGCCTGATCTGCAAGGCCATGGAACAGATGATTATGGACCTCATTAACAAGGATATTGGCAACCTCCAAACATTCAATCCCACACAGTTTGGCTTTGTCAAGGGGAGGTCAGGTCTGCTAAATTTGGTTGACTTCTTTGAGGCAGTCACCAAAGTCATGGACAAGGGGAAGACCATGCACACCACCTACCTTGACCTGGCCAAAGCCTTTGACACTATTCCCCACTCGGGTATAATAGATAAACTCTTTCAGTTAGGCATCAATACATATGTTACCAGATGCGTAGCAAACTGGCTCACTGATAGAACCCACCTAATCAAAATAGGGGAAGCCACCTCAACCAGTAGACCTCAACAAGTGGCATACCCCAGGGTTCGGTCTTAGGGCCTCTGTTATTTGGGATATACTTTTCTGAGGTGCACGCCAAAACCAGTTAGCTATGGCTGACCAAGTTTGCAGATGACTGCAAGCTGGGTGCTGTCATCAATTCCCCTAGTGATGTGGACATCCTCCAAGAGGATCTCCCTCAGACAAGTGACTGGCGCCAGAAACATGGCCTCAAGCCGAATAACAAAAAATGCATCATCATCCCATTTGGGGAGAGTGACTTCACCACAAATTATCACATTAATAACAACATCCTAAGCACACAATCAGTCCTGAGGGATTTGGTCACCCAGGTGGATAGCAACCTGACTTTTGACCACCATGTTGCTTCCGTTGTATGGAAAGCCTTCTATTTGGCCCACTATATAAGTAAGGGTATCTCATCTAGGGACAAGGAGGTCATAACATCCCTGTATTCTTCCCTTATAAGGACCATTATCGAGTACAATGCCCCTTTTGGCATGTAGCTCACAAAGCACATGCAGCAGCTGGAGAGACCACAGAGGTTCCTCACCAGAAGAATCCAAGGCCTCAAACATCTACCATACACAGATAGGTTAAAAGCCCTATGCCTCTGCTCAGTTTCATACAGTCTCCCCAGAGGTGACCTCTGTCTGGCATACAAGGAGATCATGGACCCCACCTTAATGAGACTGCTGCATACCCACACGTCAAGCTCCATTCGAGTAACTGACACACATGGCCTCAACCTGGTCTCTGTCATCAACAGAACTTGTTGATGGGACAGATTTGTGTCCCAGAGACTCCCCCAATCTATGGAACAGACTTCTTCTCCATGTCAAACAGAGTACCTCTTTACCCTTTTTTAAGCACAACCTGGATAACTGGATGTGAAACGGAAAATATACCCCTGGAATTCCACCTGTGTCCCTGTTGGACAGGGGCATCAGGTGCTGACGTGTCTAAACATGGGCTAAACTCTTGCCTGGGCTTATAAGGGCCTCATGGCCAATAGCCTAGTAACCTCTATGATCCTGTGATCCTATGATACTGCACAGTTATTTGAAGAGATTACTTAGCAAAGCACAACCCTGCTTTAAACTTTATTGATAATGTCCCTTAAAATCTGGCATTTATATGGATATCTGGCTAGAACATCAGCTACCTTACCCATACCTTGTTCTTCGAGTGGATGGAATGTACAGCATTATATGACACAACATGGCCATAACACAGCCTTGAACCTTACTGTGGGTATTGCGCTACATTTATCAGGCAGTTTTTTTTTTTTTTTCTGTAGTCTGTATTCATTTCCTTTATACAATTGATTGGTGATAGATTAGAACACACATGCAGTGACTAAAAGAATACTGAGCACTTCTTTGTTTGAAAACTGTACATAACACGGCATTGTCATCCTTTAAAATCTTTTGATTACTGTTGCTTCAAGTCTGGCATGTACAGCATGAATAGCTTTGTCAGACTTCTAAGAAATAACCCATATACCCTTGTCATTACCTGAATGAGGTCTACATCATCTTTCACACAAAGAGTGCAGCAGAACAGTGACTGTTAATCTGGGTAGACCCCAATCTCAACTGATGTCTGTAAGCTATAGTACAAAGCAATGCATGTTTACTTGACTTAACTTGCTTTACCATTTAAGGTAGTCAGCGACACATTACTAAACAGATTACATTTCCCAGGTATGCCATACCTGACTGTTATGACTGCAAACTCTGCAAATAATTTATCTTGACAGTAAAATATGCAATGTTATTGCTTTGATGTTTCCCTACTTACCACATGCCTTATCCTGGCCAGATGCCCTGCATGAGAGTGGACATTGCAAGTCCTCTCTTCTGCAGCTGCTGTAAGAGAAGCAAAGCATTATGCATACCAGTTTTGCACAGATTCTGCTTGAACATTTCTAAAGTAATGCCAAATATACTTACATATCTGTGAGGTCTGCCCAGCCTGAGCTTCTTGGACACTTGTGTCCAATGTTCTCCTCTTTTTACATTTCAGGTCATCATAGTGATGACCACATTGCTCACAAGTGTGGGAGATACCAGTAGCTCTGGTAAGTTTCCTAGCCAGCAGATTCCAGGCCACAGACTTACATTCTGAGCTCTGGTAATTGCCCTGCAGCAGCCAGGGTTTTTAGTTTTTAACCAGGAGTCCAACAAATACTCTGAACTCATGCACACCCCACTTCTGCACTTGAAAGCGTGCTCCTTCTCCAACACCACCAGGCATAACAACAGTGAATTGAAGACTCCAATGAATGGTGTGAAATTCCTGACTATTGGCCTTAATATAGGTTGCATTCCTGCCCTTACACATCATACTGCACCTTTCAAAATAGCCCTGTGCTGTTTAGCATCATGCAAACCAGTTTAGAGGAGCTGAGCATCACATAATCTTGCACAATCATGTTTAAGCAGAGCTTAGCAACACGCAAACCTTGTAGAACATTGACCATGTTAAGAGGTGCTAGCATTGCTCAGCTTTTGTAAATGTAGCAATTTTTTATTTTGAATTAAACTGCCATTTCAATCACCTGACGCATTTTCACATCAATAAATGCAAAAGGTAGGACTCATACCCACAACCTACAATACTGGAGGCAATGACTCAACCTATCTAGCCACTTGGATAGTTAAGCTAACCAGTATATATTCACATATACAACTAAGATTCTTGTTAGCTTTACTAACCACCACACCGCGCAAACAGGCAGTATAAAAAAAAAAAAAATATTGCATAATTGATTACATCTGGTTTCTATTTTTAGATATACGGCAGGTGTCTGCTATGTACGTATAAGTGCAGCTCAGCACTGCTAAGCACCATACCATGCCGTGCAAACAGTCCGAATAAAAAAAAATACACAAATATTTATACAGTAGAGTACATTACAATGATTATCATCCTGAGCTTACCATCTGTCCAGGATTTTCCTGGACAGACCACAAGTATGGGACAACCTCTACACTGCTGCTTGCATGGATTCAATATCCATGTTACTGTGATCTTCCTTGGCAATGCGCCATGATTGACATTCATGGTGTGCTGCTGATGGAGAACCGTGTCTGTGTGCATGGGTATATTTAGTGTAGGCTCTACACGGACCCTACACAGATTTTATTGGATCCTGGGGATTGAGTTGACAATATATTTTATGGTGAGCATGACAAGAAATATGGCAATGGATTTGATTAAAACAAGTAAAATAAATTTGCACATTTAAAAATCATTATTAGCTACAGTTTCCTTGCTGCAAGACTGTCTCACACCAGTAGTAATGTGAAAGAAAAATGGCCGAATGACACAGTAAAGTAGTTTCTCTCATTAACTAAAGCACAGTAAAATTAAATTTGCTCAATAAAAGCAGTATGGTATTTATTTCATAATGTGAAGGGAACCCAAACAAAAAATGTTTTGATTTCTACTGGTAAGTGTTGAATCAATCTACAGTTTTAACTTTATACATAATGAATTAATTAGCAGGATCTCAAATATTACAATCTTCTTGTGACATTGCTTTAAGTGAGCAAGATTCTAGTATATGTGAAAATGAATAAAGCCACAGAGTTCAAGACAGAATGTTATTTGATTTCCACACCTTGAGATATGTATTTAGTTAGTTACTTATTGTATTTTCCTGTGAGAGTGAATACAGAAAAGATTACTAAGTAAATAAAACGTGTAAGCAGCAGAGATTATTTATTTATTTTTTTGTGTGCATTAATAATGAATACTATAGTTTGATAAAGACCAATGCCTAGTGAATCTCATACAAATTTCTTACAAACACACAATCCGGCTTATGAATAAATGATTTTATACCATGGTGTAATGCCACAGACACATATAATTTTGCATTGATACATATAATAACCATGGTTTGAACAGTCCTCTTATTCCAAGACTGACTTATCCTGATATTCTAATTTGCTGCTATCCCTTAAGCCTCCCAAACATGTCATTACTGTTGTATATCCCTTTTCTGGGAAGCATGTGGCTTTATGTAAAACTAAGATCCATATTCCCATACACGAGAAACTTTATTTAAAATACCCTTGATGTGGTATCTTTGGCAAAGATCATTATTTCATCCTGATTTCCTTTTTCTTGTGTTGGAAATACTGAGGACAAACTCTCATATATGCAACATTCCAGCTGTGGGTAGTTGGAGTATATATTTTTTTATTTTATGCTGAGTTTTTCATCATTTACAGAATAACAGTGGTTTCCCCCAGCATGTATAACAGTTTGTCATGAAATGTATAAATGTGCTTGTGAACAGTATAGCCAGCAAACATTTTGAGTTTCATTGAACAAAAGAATGTAAGTTTAAACATAAAAGGCCCAAGAGCATATGACACATAATAAGAAATATCCCCTCCTTAACTAAAATTCATGGAATAATGTGGCCAAGAAAAGGTTAAGAGCAACAAAGAGTAGGCAATACTATACCTAAATAAATGCCCCCTTCACAAACCATTAGTGTCACTGGTTTCAAAACCATATTAAGCTTGAGGGAATGAAAAGAAACACACTTTGAAATACTGCCTTTTCTAATTTTATGTACAACCATATAAATAGGTATGAATTAAGCAACAATTTTCAAATACCTACCAAAGGCTAGCAAAATACATGGTTTGCAGGGAGATAATCTTGTATGCCAGATGAGATTCAATTTCAGGACAAGGTAAAAACAGCTGCTGATTGTATAATTTTTATTTACTTAGTTATAGTTTGTTAACTGGATTAGCTGGGTGATGACCTTTCTAAGAAGGGACTCAGGTAAAACACCTGCATTTCCTGCCCTACACCTTAACATTGTCAAAACACATACTTTCTTCTACATTTGCTTTTCATTATATCAGTCAGTTTCTTCTTCGACACCTGCTTATCATTATGGTATGTTGTTTAGAACTTCATGTGCAAGCTGCCATTGTTTTGAACTGTTATATGTTGGAGCTTTTTCCCCGTGCAGCCATCTGCATGGTCAGTTAGAAGTTTTCCCAGAAAAGAAATGCAAATAAATAAATACATAAATAAGTAAGAATAGTATTGCCATTTATTTATTTACTTATTGGTTTATTTATTTATTTATGTATTTATTTATTTATCTTTATTGCTTGGAATGCTTCCCTGGATTTTCTCGAATGTTGTACCCTAACACAGGAAATGTGTTTGTATTCTACATCTGAGTTATGCTAACTAATCTTAATTTTGCATTGTAACACACATCATTATCTATAAATATACAGCATTGCTCATGTTTTCAATAGTGAAATACATTTGAATAAAAACTTGGCCTTACTGATAAACTTATTACAATTCCAGCTATAGGAAAACTTATATTGTCACTGAACACTTGTGATTTCTGGCAAATAAGTAAATAAATAATAAATTAGAAAATAAATATTTGACTGTGAAAAGCTAATGACTGCAGTCTGTAAGAGTGAATGCTCAAATGAGAAAGCATTCTTTTTTTCTTTGTTTTTTTTGGCCTGCTGGCTACTTGTTTGCAAGATTTTAATAGAGCTGAGCCTGGGAAACTTGCCCTTTTACTGCTACTGTTGTGCAATCTTGTTAGCATATATTATTAGCTGGAGGTATGAGGTGCAGGAAGGCTTGCAAAGCACTGTTTTATTTTTTGCAAAATTTGCTGTAAAAAATATCTCTTTTTGTATTCGTTCTTTGGAATATTCATTCTTTGATGATAGAATTCTAGCGATAAAATTACTGCCACCTTGCCACCCGTAACAATAACACCACAATAGGAATAGTCTCTTAAACTTAACTAAACTAAACTACTTAGGGTGATAGTTGACAATCACATGAAATTTGACTACCACATCCAAGAAACTATAAAAAAATCAGAAACTCGGGTCCCTCTTGAGGGTTAAGAAATACCTGACTGACACTGCCAGGAAAACAGTTGCCACTGCCTACCGACCTGCTCCCAACACTTCTCTTTTCCTCTCTAGTATCTACCAACTTGAAATCCTTTGAACTGGACAAATTAGAAGAATGTTACAATAAAATAGCTACATTCGCAGCATATCTTTCCTACAATAATCATCACTGTCTAGACCTAAAACACCTAAATGGTATAAAATCCCTTACCACCTAACCAAGTCCTAATTGGTAGTCACCCATATCCTCATCTATAAACCTCAAAATTGGCCTAATTTAAAATATATTATTCAGCTATATTCTCCAACCTGCTCTGTGTGACTCAGTGATGAGCATATTCATACCATTCATACGTCCAAAAATTCAGCTGAGGAATCTTCGGTTCGTCTCTTACTCAGTCTCCAGAAGCTGGTCTGAGACACATAGACAGGCTAACATCATTACTATGGCCACGCTCATGCTCTTCAGCTGGCTGATTATCTTCTTTTCTCTGTTCCCGTTACTCAGCACTTAGACAGGCTAACATCGTTACCATGGCCACGCTCATGCTCTTCAGCTGGCTGATTATCTTTTTCTCTGTTCTCAGCACTTAGACAGGCTAACATCATTACCATGGCCACGCTCATGCTCTTCAGCTGGCTGATTATCTTTTTTTCTCTGTTCCCATTACTCAGCACTTAGACAGGCTAACATCGTTACCATGGCCACGCTCATGCTCTTCAGCTGGCTGATTATCTTCTTTTCTCTGTTCCCGTTACTCAGCACTTAGACAGGCTAACATCATTACCATGGCCACGCTCATGCTCTTCAGCTGGCTGATTATCTTCTTTTCTCTGTTACTCAGCACTTAGACAGGCTAACATCGCTACTACGTTACTCATGCTCTTCAGCTGGCTGATTATCTTCTTTTCTCTGTTCCGTACTCAGCACTTAGACAGGCTAACATCGTTACCATGGCCACGCTCATGCTCTTCAGCTGGCTGATTATCTTCTTTTCTCTGTTCCTGTTACTCAGCACTTAGACATGGCCACGCTCATGCTCTTCAGCTGGCTGATTATCTTCTTTTCTCTGTTTCAGCACTTAGACAGGCTAACATCGTTACCATGGCCACGCTCATGCTCTTCAGCTGGCTGATTATCTTTTTTTCTCTGTTCCCATTACTCAGCACTTAGACAGGCTAACATCGTTACCATGGCCACGCTCATGCTCTTCAGCTGGCTGATTATCTTCTTTTCTCTGTTCCCGTTACTCAGCACTTAGACAGGCTAACATCGTTACCATGGCCACGCTCATGCTCTTCAGCTGGCTGATTATCTTCTTTTCTCTGTTCCCGTTACTCAGCACTTAGGCTAACATTGTTACCATGGCCACGCTCATGCTCTTCAGCTGGCTGATTATCTTCTTTTCTCTGTTCCCGTTACTCAGCACTTAACACTATAAGTAACGTTATACTTTCCTCCATATTCTTAAAACCCTTTTGCCTACAACCAATTGCTTCCACTTAGTGCTATTTAGTTCACCCCATCTAACTCTCAACTTTTCTTCCCTACTTCCTTCTAAATGCCAAACCTCCTAACATCTTTCTTCTGTTCCTCATTATTCCTAAGGAAATAAATGAGTGTACCTGGGTACTGCAAACTGCGGAACCAAATCTGCTGTACTTGTGTTCTTTTCCTCTACTGTTGTATTTTGTTAATGTCTTATTCACTACTGCTGTTTTTTTTGGGAGGTGGGGCTTTTCTCCCCTGTTCTCCAATGAAAGGAGTCTCCTTAGCTTATTTGGACTTTTTGCATAAAGAAACGCATTAAATAAATAAACTTATTTAGAACAAATATAGTTTATAGTTAGACTTTTATGCATTTTCCTATATTACTTATTATATTTCATTCTGTGTTCTGCCTTCTTTTGTGTGTCACACAATGCTTATCCACACCTCTTCCTCCTTAATATCTTTTGATCAGTTATAGGGGCTTGCCACCTGGTGGTGAGAACCTTGGTTGTAGATGGTTGTCACGTTTGAAATGACTCCCCAAGCCCATGTGCAAAAATAGGAAAAGGGGTTGTGGATAGATGGATGGATTATGCATTTTTAAATTGTCAACTTGTCACACTGAATGATAGAAACTCAATCCTGTTTAATCTTTTGAAAACAGGAATAGTGGATTAAAAATGGCTTTTTAGAACAATATGTGTTTTCTCTTCTATAATAACAATGTGCTATAGAAAAATTAGCATATACCACCGTATTAATAATAGTCAATTCCCTATCTGATGAAGCATCAGAAAGGGCCGTAAGTATAATCATCTTTGAGGAATAACATGTCTTTATGCTGCACATTTAACATTTCCTGAAAGAAGGAAAGCAGGGTTTAGGTAGTGAAACATTCCCTGAATGGCACAGTGCTGTTTCTTCCAAGGCAATGCCTAGAATTAGAACATATGTGTTGAAGTATACTTTTTGAAAGAAGTCAACCTTCTGTCAGGCACATAAAACAATCCAATATACCACTCCCACTAACCCTACTCAGGGTAGAAAAAACATTATCTGTTGCAGATTTCCTGATAGATTTTAGCAACTATCTATAACCTAACCTACCTCCACCTTCACATATTACCAAACCACAATCCCCCATTACATACCCCAGTTCTGCTGCAAACAAATAAAATGCAGGGTAGTCTTTTCCCTCCTATACAACTTTTCTGAAAATGCACCCATTGATTCTGACAACTTCCTTTCATGGTTCATCTTCCTCTGTAGAGACCAGTTCATATTTCTCCTCACGCACATTTACAATCTCTCTCTCTCTCTTTCTCTCTCTCTGTCTCTCTCTTTAAACCTATAATGCTTCAAATCTGGAAAACAATACTCATTAAACCACTGCCAAAACTACCCACTTCCAAAAACAGTTTCCACTCCCAATTTGTTTCAAATCTACCAAACCTAAGAAAATCTTAGAAAAGACTGCAAATTCCCAGCTGTCTGAATACATCCATCAGTCCTGCCTTCTCTCACATAAGCATCATGGGTTCTGGCCAGGACACAATACCATGACTGTTGCCTGGATTACAGCTGATGGTATACTTCAATAATCACACAATGGCAATCTTACTGGAGCAGTTGTTATAGACCGTACTAAGGCCTTTGATTGCATTGACCATGTTACTACACAGCAAGGTGACAGAAACAGAGATTAATTCAGTCACCTTTCCTAGGATTAAAGATATTCTCTCAGACATTTTAAAATAAAACTAAGTACAGGTCTCTCTAATACAGCTCATTTGATCTCTAAATTCCATCAAGGCTATATACTAGTGCCCATACTTTTCTCCATAGCTGCTAATAAACTTCCCTATGACCTCCTCCAAATTTCATTTATCATATGCAGATATGCATTAATACATCACATTACAACTACACCAACAATACATTCCAACCCCAGTCTGAGTTTTGCTGACTATATGAATGGCCAATAAACCACAAATTAATTCTAAACTCCTCCAAGATCAAAACCATGCTATCAAGGACACATCAAGAACTTGCTCAATCTCTCATCAACCTTAACATCATAGACTTCAACAACCCCACTATTGTGCCATTGACATACAGGTATAAAGCCTTGACTCCAACACATGCAACCTGTGAGTGATTATTGACCCGGGCATCTGAAGCAAGATTATTAGCCCAAGCATCTGAAGCCCTGACAGGGAGGATGGTTGTGCCTGTCTTGAAAGGGGTAGGGGGAAAGCTTGTCCAGAGTGCACCAAATGCAGTTATAAGTTTCCAGAGAAGGCCAGGGAAACAACCACAAAATGCTTGCTAGACTGGGTAGATTAGCTTCTCGATGGGAAGTTGTTTGGGAAGTAAGGAGTGGATTGATGCAGTCAGTCCTATGTAACTCCAGTTATGGAACTCTGCTGTGGATGCATATTGTGGGTGAAAAATAGATAAAAATTTTCTGTATCAGCATGTCACAGTCCCAGGATGCCTCAGTCTGCTTATTTGTCCCATTGAGCATTACAAGCAAAGTCTAGTGGAGGACAAGAAGGTTCACGAGACCTGATAAATAAGGGGATGCACTGGAGACCATTGATGGTCAGCAGTGAGTGAAAAAAAAACAGGTGAAAAAAACACTCACTATTGAGACAACTGTCCTTCAAATACCTGATCATATGTTTGACCATACCCTTAATTTCCAGCAACATGTTAAAATCCCCAAAGAAAAACAAACTTTCTTCTACTTGGTCCATCTAAATCTCTCCTTACCTTATCATACTAGCTAGAACAATCATAGGTAAAGGCACCCACTTATCCCAACTTTAAAATGGCCTTATTATTATGATCTTTACTTCCAAAAAATACCACACTAAAAGCCATATCCAGCAACATCTGCCACTTTATTACAAAGTCCCATCATGAGAAACACCACTTCCTTACCCTATCCAATGCAAAATGGCTTCCCCATATAACAAAGATCAGATTTCTTACTTGGATCATAACTCAATGAACTCCTACTTCTACTAATTATCAAATTCACAGAACAAAAAAAAAAAAGAAAGAAAACTGGCTTCTATAACTTAAGGGAACACTCCCAATCTGCTCCAATGTTCTTAACTTCTGCAACTAAACTGCACAAAGCCACCCAATTCTTCCCTTCTTTAACCTCCCTTCACTTGGCAATCCCTCCCCAACTATCCAAAAGAAAAACCTACTAATCCAAAGACATCAACTTTAGATAAGCAAATTCAACCCACACTAAGAAGGGTTATATTAAATATACTTCTATTTTTCTCATACACAGTTCCTATCCATCTTCTATGTTTTGTATTTAACATCTTACATACTTGGCATTTGATGATAATTTTTCATCTCCTCTAGTATGCAGTTTCTTATGGCCTATTCTCAATGCTATCATTGTATTTTTTTGTTATCTGCCAAATAACTGTTGAAGACTATTGTATACTGTGACCGTATCATCCAAGCTCTGCCTGAAAATGTTTAGTGCCGATTAGAGCACTACCCAAGTAATTAACAAGTGAACAAATAAAAGTAAATATAAGTAATTAAAATAAATAACTGTGAGAGCACAATCATAGGTTTATAGGTGATTACCAGGCTAATGGCCATAGTGCCTTTGGAAGCCTAGCCAATTATACCCAGGATACGACAATATTGTATAATAATTCCCCAGATATGGGGGGTAGTATTAGGGTAGTGGGTCTTTGGGAGTTGGAGCCCTGAGTCATTTTACAGACTGACTCTGTCCACAAGGGGCATGGACATTACCCCATGAGTGAATTTATGGATCCCCCTGTGACACTGCCAGGCCAGCTATCTGGAATTTTGTGGATAGTCCTATGTTATTTGTGAATATTAATATGATTCATATGCTTGTCTTACAAATGTAAGAGAACTATATGTTATGTGGATATTAAACTACTGGCACAGAAGTGTGTGTTGAACTGTATGTTATGTACTGTACTTGAAGAATGTAAACACAGTGTACCCTACTGGAAAAGAACAGAAATGTATCTAAACTATATACCTGTACAAATCTATGTTTTAATAATAGAAGATGGAACATACTGAATTAACTTGCAAAACTTCAAGAAAATAAGTTGAAATTAGAAGTGCTTTACGATGTGCTATAAAAAGTAGTTTCAGTGCAGCAAGCAGACACAATGTTTAGAGCTAGAAGTTTCTTTCTATTGTCTTGGAGAGAAGAAATTACTAGGTCAAAAATGTAAAAGTATTTGATTGTTTTACGACTTCCAGTTCTGAGCAAACATCTGAACGATATGTATTTTTCACACAGAAATGTTACATTTTTTATGTTTCTATTAGCCAGGAAATGAAGGCAGATAACGAGTGATGTCATCCAGGCTAACCCAGCAGTAATACGTGATATTAATTTAAGAACTCTCTCAGAAAGAGGGAGTGGGCATTTTGTATCTTGTCCTGCACCTAGAAACATTCACCCAGCACTTCTGCCTGTGTGTTGCTCTGCAAGTAAGGTTTAGGTATAGTATTTCTTTTAGAGATATATAGGAATATAGCAAAGATTAAATTAGATGTTTTCTGTATTCATTTGAGACTGTCCTGCAATGTTGTTTTAAAATATTTCTTGTGATTATGAACTCTTTATTTACTGTGTTGTTTGAGTATTGCCGTGTTCTTTTATTATTTATTATGAAATATATTTAAACCTTTTAATTGTGGTTGGTTTGTTTAGAGAAATTTAAGCTCTTAGAGTACTTGCATATGTGGTACTCCAGTTTCCTCCCACATCCCAAAGACATGCTGTAAGTGGATTGGATGCTCTAAATTGGCCCTAGGTGTGAGTGTGTGCATGTGTGTGCCTTCTGTGGAAGGTTGGGTTTCGGGCTGGCAACTTGACACCATAAAAACTCCATTGCCAATCATGAGTGGACAGGTGATCCACTGTGGTGACCCCTAATTGAGAAAAGCCAAAAGAAGGAGAAGAAGAGTACTTGCATATGTATTTGGTGATACTGTACAGGCACCTCCTAAATAGCCTTGGAAGTATTGGTCACATTTACCATTTGGATAATAGTAAGATTACACAGTAAGAGTGGGAATCCTTTGGTAAGGGCCTTAAAAGTAGTTGATAATTCATGGCTGGTGGCAGCTGGTACTACCTTATAGTCTGGGCAGAAGGGGGCATAGCTAGTAAACCTGTGACGGCCTTCCCCAGGTGTGTGTGTGTGTGTGTGTGTTTGTATATTAATCAAATCCCAAAGTGTGTGTGTGTCAGCTACTTCGGACACAAAGCACTGGTTGGGCAGAAAGGGTGCTGGAGGTTTTGGCTTGGCCACTCAGCTGTGATCTGGACCATATAGCTGTGCCAGTGGGGAGTCTTATTGGGAATATGGAGAAAGATGGGCAAACCAGCACCAGACAAACTGTTATCTCTGTGTGCTCTTAAGAGAAATTGTACTTTACCATGTGTGTACTTGTCATCCTCCCAAGGTCCACATCCCTCACTGGTGCTAGTGGTGAGTACTGAGGCTCATTGATTACTGGGCCAGTGCAGGGACATCACATATTAATTGTTTGGCAGTGGTGGGATATCCAGATCACATATTAATTGGTTGACAGTGGTGAGTTAGCCACATTTATTTATTTATTTGCATTTGTTTACCAGGATGGTCCAGCTGGGCCAGAAGTGCCAGTTTTCAGTGGAGTCCTGGGGAGAAAAGCTCCACACAAGGCATTTCACATACAATACAAAATTTATATTAATAAAAACATTTAGTACATATTATTGGCAGCTTATACAATTGGTGAAAAAACAGTACACAAGTAATCATTCTCAAATCAAAGATATTATGCAAGCAATACATAGTATATACATGAGAGCATTCCCTATGTGTAGTTTCAGCACATATTAATTGCCTTGTAGTGGTGTGGATAATGAATTCCTTTAGCCTGTGTACAGTGGTCACTGAAGGCATTTGTACTCTCAATCTGCCATGCAGTGAACATTCAGAGTTCATATCACAATTTTTTTTTTTTTTTTGTTAGCTTAGTTAGTCAGGGAGAGCAGGCAAGCATGTCATCAGAGGAGTATGGCAAGCTGACAAGGAGCCAGTTGGCTGAGATGTAACAGGCTAAGGGACTGCTGCATACCAACCTGAATAAAGGAGGCATGATTGTAGCTTTAGTCACAGCTGCTTCACAGAATAGCAAACAGGAGGACAATCAGACTGGCCATGGAGATGTATAACTCTCTGGAAATTGACAGCTCAACCTTTCCACAGAGGAAATCCATCTGGAGTTAAAGAGACATGAGTTGGAGCCCAAGTGTTTGGAAATAGAAGCAGCAGAGAGACTGAGACATCTGGAGTCCAAGGAGAATGAGAAGAAGAGGCAACATGAAAAGGAGATGCTGACTCTTTGCCAGAGTCACGGAGCTAATGGGGAAGAGAGTAACTGAACCCCAGAAGCAACAAAGGTCAGTAAATTTCTTCCACAATTTGTAGAGGGGGAACATTTTGATAGTTTCATTCATATGTTTGACAGGGTATGTAAACAGTATAATGTTGATCAAGGGCTCTGGTTACGGTTCCTGGCCCCCTTACCCCATGGTAAAGCTGTAACTTATTTCTAAACTGTCTGATACTGATTATTTGAATTATATTGTTGTAAAGAACTGTTTTCTAGAATATTTTAAGTTAAAACCTGAAGCTTATAGGAAAAATTTTTGTGAGCATAGACACAAGGCAGATCAAAGTGTGTGTGAATATGTTGCTAAACTAAGCACTTATTTTCATAGTTGGGTGAGTGGATGTCAGGTCACCACTTTATGGCAGAACTTTTGGTGAGGGAACAAGCCCTTAGCACTTTGGCTGAGGACATGAGAATCCAGTTAGCTGATAGACAATGCAATACTGTAGATAAGTTGGGGAAGAAGGAAGACCTATACCTAGTAGGACGGGCATCACTGCACATCAAAAGGGCAACCAGTGCTGCTCATGGGTCTAAGCGAACCCATGGTGGGCAGCCCAGACTGTCCCAACAGAGTCCAACAGTGGCAGTGGAAGCCACTAGTCCAGGCACATGTCCAGGACCAATGGTTAAATGTTTTAAATGCAACCAGTGGAGTCACATAGCATATAGATGTCCATGGAGGCAACATGGGGAACAAAATGTGGGAGAGAAAGTAAGTGGGAATGACAAAATGCCAACAGTAGGTTGTCTTGAGACAACAAGGGTACCAAACTGCCACAAGAGGTTATATCCTATCTTAGTGGATGAGAAAGACGCCATGGCTAAGAGAGACACAGCCTCTGACCTAACCATTTTGTAGCCTGCAGTAATTACAGATGAGCACTACTTGCTTGGACAGTCTACTCCATTCAGAGCTTTAGGAAGGACCCCATTCCAAATACCTTTGGCTAGGGTTCACTTTGTCTAGGAGGGTGGAAAAGGGAGCAAGCAAGTAGGTGTGTTTGAGGATATCCCTTCAGATGTCCTGATAGGGAATGATTTTGGTAATGCAATAGCCTGTGTGCATGTAGTTACATGCAGTCAGGCTTGGAGAGAAGCATGTGGGTCTGGTAGCCTGAGGTAGACCCAGACAGACTGCACACTTGCAGGCAGGACTGGTGAGGTGGTTACTTCAGGGACGGAGCTACTCTGTAGCAGTGAGACTGAAGGCACACCACAGCTGCTTGTGGGTACTGATGTTCCCTTGGATAGAGTAACTGCAGAGGCAGAGGTGAGTAGTAGTACGCAGGCTGTTAGTGAGGCACCGCTGTCAGATGATACCAGACTTCCTGTGGAAGGGGAGCTGGGAAGGATTACTAAGAGGTAGTTGAGACAGGCTCAGCTCTCAGACCCTGCATTACAAGGCCTGAGGGAGGTAGCTAGTGAAGCACCTGATTCTCAAGGGAAGGGGGAATTTGAATACTGGGACAAAGGGTTACTGTATAGAGAGTAGACCCCTGAGGGTGGGCTAGAGGGTGAGAGAATACAGCAGTTTGGTAGTGCCCAGAGCCTGCTGTCTGGTACTTCTAGCCATAGCCTATGATATTCCCTTTGCAGGTCATTTGGGCATAAAATGTATGAAGAGATGTATTATGCAGAACTTCTCTTGGCCTGGGATTTTCAGAGATGTACCAGGGTATGTCAGGACCTGTGAGCAGTGCCAAAAGGTAGGCAAGGCAGGAGACAAAGTGAAAGCTCCTTTGATGCCTTTGCCTGTGATTAAGGATACATTTCAAAGGGTAGCTATGAATATTGTGCAGCCTCTGAGTACCCCAAGTTCCACAGGGAAAGATTATATCCTAGTGGTAGTAGATTATGCTACCAGAAACCCAGAGGCAGTGACTCTGTCCTCCATTGAGGCAGGAAATGTGGCAAATACTTTGTTAGAAATTTTCAGCAGGGTAGGTTTTTCAAAAGAAATACAGACTGACAGAGGTGCCAGTTTCATGTCAGAACTGCTGGCTTGTCTATGGAAGTACTGTGTGGTGAAGCACCCAAAGACCACTCCTACCATCCCCAGACTAATGGTCTTGTTGTGAGGTTAAACTCTACATTCAAGATGATGCTACCGGCATTTGCAGACCAGTCTAAGAGGGACTGGGACAAATATCTGCCCTACCTGTTGTTTGCTTACAGAGAGGTGCCCTTGGAATCCAGAGGTTTTCCACCCTTTGTTTTGCTGTATGGGCATAGGTAAGGGGACCACTTGATTTGATTCGAGATGGGTGGGAGGGTGATTCTGATTCCCACAAGGAGCCTGTTATTGCATATGTCCTAAACCTCAGGACAAGTCTCAGGGAACTCATAGGCTTGGCCCAGGAGAACCTGGCAGAAGCCCAACAGCAGAAAAAGGTCTGGTATGACAGGAATGCTTGAGCTTGAGAGAATACTGTAGGGCAGCAGGAAATGGCTTTCATTCCTGTCAGATAGAACAAGCAGCAGGCAGCCTGGGAGGGACCTTAAAAGATAGTAAGGAAGTTCAGTGATGTTAACTACATGGTAGAACTGCTATGCAGGAGGCAGGGGCACAAAGTGTACCATGTTAACATGATGAAACCTTACCGTGATAGGGAGGTCCTTGTGCTGACAATTTGCAGTGGATTGCAGTAGGAGTCTGAGGGGGATCTGGTGACTGATCTCCTCAGTGAGGTTCGGACTGACAACTCAGTGGAAGGGGTAGCAATGTTCCAGCAGCTATCCTCTACCCAGGTTGGTTTGAGAAATTCAAGCAGTGTTACAGGAGTTTGGGGACATGTTCACTGGAAAACCAGTGTGCACCCACCTAGTGCAGCACCATGTGTATACAGGACCCCAAAGGCCTATTAAGCAGGCCCCTTTTAGGGTGCCTGAGAGAGCCAAACAGAATATGAGGGACCAGATACAGGAAATGTTGGAACTAGGGGTAATTCAGGAGTCCAGCAGTCCCTGGGCCTCTCCAGTGGTGCTGGTACCAACATAGGATGGCAGCACCAGTTTCTGCGTGGACTACAGGAAATTAAATAGTCACACAGAGTCAGATGCTTACCCCATGCCTAGGACAGTTGAAGCCCTAAAGAAGCTGGGTGGGGCTAAGTATCTTACCACTATTGATCTTAACATGGGTCACTGGCAGGTGTGCTTGATTCCCAGTGCTAGAGAGAGGTCAGCCTTTGTGACTCATTTTGGCTTGTATGAGTTCACAAAGATGCCTTTTGGGACATAAAATGCCCCCAGCGACTCTCCAGAGGATGGTGGATTGTGTCCTAGCAGGAGAAGGAGATTTTGCCCTTGCTAACCTAGATGATATTGCCATCTACAGCCATTTCTGGCAAGAGCATCTTCAGCATGTCAGGGAGGTACTGGGCAGACTACAGAGGGCAGGACTGACCATTAAGCCCAACAAATGTCAGGTGGGTATGGCAGAGGTCTCCTACCTGGAACATAGAGTGGGGAGTGATAAGATCGAGACAGAACCTGCCAAAGTGGAAGCCAGTCAGCATGGTCTGCCCTGTTACCAAAAAGTAGGTGAGGGCATGAGGGCATTCTTAGGGACAGCAGAGTACTACAGAAAGTTTGTTCCAGTTATAGTACCATAGCTGCTCCCTTCGCAGACCTGACAATGAAAAACAGGCCAGATAAGGTAGTCTGGACCCCAGCATGAGAGTAGGCATTCCAGCAGCTTAAAGGAACTTTGGGAGGACCCCCTGTGTTTGCCAATCCTGATTACAGCAAATAATTTGTTGGGCAGATGGATGCTTCATACCATGGTGTGGGGGCTGTACTTAGCCAGGTTTCCCAAGAGGGAGAAGAGCACCCAGTGATATATCTCAGTCATAGGCTCAAACCCAGGGAGGAATGCTATGCAGCTGTAGAAAAGGAATGCCTAGCCTTAGTGTGGCCACTACAGAAACTTTAACCTTATCTGTACAGAAGGAAATTCACTGTATTTACAGTCCACAATCCCTTAACATGGCTACATTGAGCCAGTTAGCAAAATCCCAAGTTACTAAGGTGGAGCTTAGGGTTGCAAGCATATGATATGACAGTGCAGCACTGCAGTGGGGTTAGCAATGCCAATGCAGATGGGCTCTCAAGACAGGGAAAGGGGTAAGGTATTCCTAGATAGGCTCAACCCTCTTAAGCAATGTTTCTCAAGGGTATCTTAAAATACTAGCTTGAGTTTTCGGGGGGGGGGGGATTGTGACACTGCCAACCCAGCTTTCTGGAATTTTGTGGATAGTCGTGTGTCATTTTTGAATATTAATATGATACATATGCTTGTCTTACAAATGAAAGAGAACTATATGTTATGTGGATATTAAACTACTGGTGCAGAAGTGTGTGTTGAACTGTATGTTATGTACTGAGTTTGAAGAATGTAACCACAGTGTACCCTACTGGAAAAGAACAAAAATGTATATAAACTATACACCTGTGCAACTGTATGTTTTAATAGTAGAAGCTGGAACATACAGAGTTAACTTACAAAACTTCAAGAAAATAAGTTGAAATTAAAAGTGCTTTATGATGTGCTACAAAAAGTAGTTACAATGCAGCAAGCAGACACAATGTCTAGAGCTAGAAGTTTCTTTATATTTTCTTGGAGAGAAGAAATAACTACATCTAAAATGTAAAATTATTTAATTGTTTTACGACTTCCATTTCTTAGCAAACATCTGAGGGATATGTATTTTTCACAGAGAAATTTAAAATTTTGTTAAGTTTCTGTTAGCGCGAGAACTGAAGACAGGTGAAAAAAAGTTATGTCATCCAGGCTAACCCAACAGTAATATGTGATATTAATTTAAGAACTTTCGCAGAGAGGGAGAGTGGGCATTTTGTATCTTGTCTTGAACCTAGAAACATTCACCCACACTTTTGCCTGTGTGTTGTAGAATACTATTAGTTTAGATGTTTTCTGTATTCATTTTAGACTGTTCTGCAATGTTGTTTTAAAATATTTCCTGTGATTCTGAACTCTGTAGTTACTGTGTTATTTGAGTAATGTCTTGTTCTTTTATTATTTAATATTTAATAAATTTAAGTCTTTTAATTTTGGCTGGTTTGTTTAGAGATATTTAATCTCATAGAATATTTGTATATATATTTGGTGCACTGTACAGGCCACTCCTGAATAGCCTTGGAAGTATTGGTCACACTTACCATTTAGATAGTAGTAAGATTACACAGTAAGATTGGGCACCCTTTGGTAAATGCCTTAAGAGTAGTTGATAAGTAGTGGCTGATGGCAGCTGGTATGGCCTTATAGTCTGGGCAGAAGGAGGCATAGCTAGTAAACCTGTGCCAGCCTTCCCCAAGAGTGTGTCTGTATATAAATCAAATCTTAAAATGTGTGTGTGCCAGCTACTTGGGCAGGGACCCAAAACACTGGTTGGACATAGAGGGTGCCAGAGGTTTTGGCTTGGCCACTCAGCTGAGATCTCAACCCCATAGCTGTGCCAGTGGGGAGTCTTATTGGGGATCTGGAGAAAGAGGGAGAAACCAGCCCCAAACTGACTGTAATCTCTGTGTGCTCTTAAGGGAAATTGTACTTTACTGTGTGTGTACTTGTCATCCTTCCAATGTGCACATCCCTCACTGGTGCTAGTGGTGAGGATGGTGAGGATAGAGGATCCTTGATTACTGGGCCAGTGCAGGTGTGTCACACCACCATTCATTTAACCAAATTAATTTTGAAGAGAGTAAAGAACGGCTTTGTTTTACAAAGATGGCAAGTTTATTTCATAGATGAGGTAGCCTATGGGACACAAATCTGTCTCTTTAGCAAGTTCTGTTAGAGTCACAAATAAGGTTTAGTTCCATGGAATGCATAACCCTCATATAAATCTTCTTCAGAATATGTAACATTGGAGTAAAGGCATAGGGCCTTTAGTCAGTTTGCATAAGGCATGTGTCTTATGCTTTGGATGTTTTAATGGTAAACCTCTGGGGCCACTCCAGTTGGTGTAAGTGCCCAGTAAGGTATATGAAGCAAGAAGCACTGTACTGGATTATGGGCTTGACGAGGCCCAAGTACAGTGGCATTATCACTTCCTTTGATCTTGATGCCATGCCTTTACTTATAAGTTAAGCTACACAGAAGGATTTCATTACTATCATAGCTATCTGTTGATCAAGATTTAGGTTAGTATCTATCTGTGTTCCTAGGTACTTCACAAATGGGTCTATTTTAGAAGAGGAGCTCTTAATATTATACTTTGCTGGGATATCTGAGTTACCAAAAGGTATGATTACACATTTTTTAGCATTCCGTCTCAGACTGTTTGTGCTTATTTCCCACCTTTCCTGTAACTAGTCTAGTCTAGATACAGATTTGCTGTATCCAGGACTGTTTGTAAGCTTCTGAGCCCCCAAAGCCTTTCTGTATTGGAGGGAAGCCTTCTAGCTTATCAGTGGGAGTGGTAAGCACTAGGTAGCCTATATACCACAAGAGTGGTTTCTGGCCCAGAAAGTGTAGTTTATTGGCTATTTGAGCAGTTTTTTCATCTCTTTCAACTTTCTGGTGTAAAAGCCTGCGTTTGCACCTGTTTCCCACCTTTTCTGTAACTAGTCTAGTCCAGATACAGATTTGCTGTATCCAGGACTGGTTGTAAGCTTCTGAGCCCCCCAAGCCTTTCTGTGTTGGAGGGAAGCCTTCTAGCTTATCACAGGGAGTGGTAAGTACCAGGTAGCTTATCTACCACAAGAGTGGTTTCTGACCAGAAATTGTAGTTTATTGGCCGTTTGGCAGTTTTTCCATCTCTTTCAACTTACTGGTGAAAAAGCCTGCATTTGCACTTGTTTCCCATCTTTCCTGTAACTAGTCTAGTCCAGATACAGATTTGCTGTATCCAGGACTGTTTGTAAGCTTCTGAGCCCCCCAAGCCTTTCTGTGTTGGAGGGAAGCCTTCTAGCTTATCAGTAGGAGTGGCATGCACTAGGTAGCCTATCTGCCACAAGAGTGGTTTCTGGCCCAGAAATTGTAGTTTATTGGCCACTGGGCAGTTTTTCCATCTCTTTCAACTTTTTGGTTTAAAAGCCTGTGTTTGCGCTTGTTGCCCAATTTTCCTGTAACTAGTCTTGTACAGATACAGATTTGCTGTATCCTGGACTGTTTGTAAGCTTCTGAGCCCCCCAAGCCTTTTTGTGTTGGAGAGAAGCATTCTAGCTTATCAGTGGGAGTGGTAAGCACAAGGTAGCTTATCTACCATAAGATCCAGGTACAAATTCTAAGTTTTAGCACTTGAATTTTTTTATTCATGCTCAGCACTTGTTCAGAACTTGTTGTTAGCATTAAATAAGCTACAAATTGCTACAACACTCAACCTTCCTCTTTACCTAGATGAAAATAGTTTATGTGCTTACTTTCCTCACTTGCTTAGAGAAAAATAGCTCTTATACTCACTTTCATCACTTGTCTAGAGGAAAATAGTTTTTTATTCAGGCATGTCCATGGGACAGCTCCCAGTGTTCTCTCCTGTCTATCTGATGAATCTGGGCATCTTGGGGCAATGTAGCAATTGCCTCATGTACACAGACAACCCTCTCCTCCTACCACCCAACACCACAACCTGAGAGAGATGCACTTATCTAGTCAAACTGGAGGTAAAGCTATCTCCAATAAAACTGTACTTGACAGTCAAGAGGAGAAGGTAAACACTTGCACCACACCACACTCATCACATAGTCACACTGAACCTACACCACCAAAATCCACACATAGAAACACAAAACCATTTGCAGAGGCTCTCAATAATAATCTGCTCAAGCAACAGCGACCTCTGAAGCAGAAACGCAAGCAACCTGCACCCCCCAACACAACCCAAATGACACATAGCCCACAGACTCAGTGTGCCAATAAACCACAGCCCATAAGGCAAAACAACGTACACAACACACTAGTCATAGGTGATTCTATAATCAGGCACACTGATGTCCCACTCACCATGCTAAACAAGGAGAAGGTTACTGTCAGCTGTCTGTCAGGTGCCAGGATCTGCCACATAACCCATGCACTCAGGTCACTCCATAACAAGTACAAATATGAGTCTGTCATTGTCCACGTTGGTGTGAATGACCTGCGCTGTACCTCCCTGGTCTACATGACAAGAGACATGGAAGAGCTCTCCGATCTTGTAGCCCAGGCAGGTATGACCTTAGCCCTGAGTATCATCCTGCCATTACCCAAAATGATACCGTAGTACAAGGCCAAAATTATTGACTTCAACAATTGGCTAAACTACTGGTGTCATTCTAAGGGGATCCAGTGTCTGTTTGCCTGGGACGACATGGTTGACAGACCACGATGCTTTGCCAGAGATGGCCTGCACCTGTTGTCCCTGGGATTCTGGATACTGGCTAAGGGTCTTGCCACCCCTATAATGCCTTTTTTAGGCAAGGTTCAAATGACAAATTCACCACTGTAACAGGAACAGGCAAGCAAAAACTGGGATAATGCTACTGAATGCTATAAGTCTAAATCTCAAAATGCACTCACTCGAGGCACTCCTTAAAATGGAGAACATTGATATCTGTGCAGTGATTGAGACCTGAGGTGTGTCCATATTCATTAAGGATATCCACACCTCCAGGCTAATTGTGCAGCATAATGCATCCGAGGTTATCCAAGTGCAACTAACTCTGGGCCAAACTGCAATCCAAATTGTAGCTTGCTACAGATCCCCCACCATGCCCCAGGATTCCCACTCCTCTTTTTTTGATAAACTGGAAAATATTAGGGTTCAACCAAACACTCTAATAATGGGCAATTTCAACTACCCCACCATTAACTGGGAAAACTACTCATGTACCAACTCCTTCGCTCAACCCATTCTGGAATTCATAAATTCCAATGCCCTGGATCAACTTATCCACACCTCCACCAGGGGCAACAATATCCTAGACCTAGTCATTACCAACATGAGTGACCTGTGCTCCACAGCTGAAGTTAACTCCTCGTTGGTCAGATCCCACCATAAGCTAATCACCCTAGATATCTGTATCCTGACCCCACACACCATTAAGGAAACCATGGCAAAAAAAATCTCCAAAGCCAACTTCATGCTTCTTAATACAAAATTGGTGGACTTCATGACACCCATGCAGATGGACAATACAGTTGTGACTGCTGAATCCTACACAATTGCACTCTATAAGCACTTACATGAATGCATGGATCGTGTTATTTCAAATAGAACCAAGACGCTATCCTCCAAAAAAAAAAGAAAGCCAATCTGGTGGTCCCCTGCCATAAACAAACTCTGCAACAGAAGGAAGAAACTGTTGCAAAAGAGAGTAAAATCCCATGAGTGGAAGAGTTCCCTGGTCAGCCTCCATAAGAAGCTGAGATCCCTTATAAGATCCTCCAAAGCTAGCTGCAAAAACAAAATTTACACTGATTCTAAGGGCAACCACAAAGCATTCTATAGCTATGTCAAGAATCTCAATGGCAACACCCAGATCTGCTCTGAGTTACAGCACAACGGCATGAAAATTACAGAGCCAACTGATATTGCCAGCATCCTGGCAGATAGGTTCAGTGCTAACTTTATCCCTCTCTAACCCCCTAAAGGGCCCATATCTATATAGGAAGAATGCAGATTCCCTGTAATCACATCTATGCAGGTAAAAACTGCACTCTCTAAAACCAAAAACACAGCATCCATGGGACTAGACAACATCCCAGGCTGCATTTTACATGGACTTCAGAATGAAATGGCTCCTCACCTAAACATCATGATCAATCATAGTCTCATGTCAGGCTTTGTGCCCACTGAATGGCACACAGCAACAGTTATCCCACTCTACAAAGGGGGAGCCACCACTGATCCTGGGAACTATTGCCCTATTAGCCTGATGAGCCTGGTCTGCAAGGCCATGGAATATATCATCATGGAACTCATCAACAAAGACATTGGTAACCTCAAAACTCTGGAACCAGAAACAGAAGAACAAGAACCAGAAATGGAGAAAGAGGTAAACAACAGTAGCTTTGAAATTCTAACTAATTATCCAGGAGATTTCAAAGTATATAACTTTTCTTCTGTGTGTGTCACCAAAGATATGGTGGACATGCTTGCAAGGGAGCTAACATTTATCTCAGATCGTAGAGACAATTTGGCTAGGACAATTACTGATTTAAAGCTATTTATTCATAAAATTTATCTAGCAGTGTTATTCGGCAATAATACTTCATTGGACAATTATTTGAGAGTTTCTAGTACGTTCAATCCGCCAATACATGAAACTCTTTTGACTTTTGAGCGCATATGTGAGATGGACATTAGGACAGCTCTTAATAAAAAGCACGTGCATAATTTTAATATGTCAGATGAAGAATTTGATTTTTTGAAGCTGTTGAAGGCATGTAAAGTAAGGATAATTAAGCCTGATAAAGTCGGTGGATGTGTCTTTATGGATGATGACGATTATACTAACAAAATGTCTAGAATGTTGCAGTGTGATAGATATGTTAGAGTTAGTATTAATGAAGTCAATATTGCATATAAAAAAGTGAAAGATGCATTAAATGACCTTCTGTTAGAAAATAGTATTGATATTGATGTATACCATTACTTAACTATGCCAGCACTGTTAACACCTGTACTGTTTGGATCTCCTAAAATACATAAAAAATTGATTAATCCACCTTTTAGACCAACTGTAGCTGGAAGGTGATCCATAACATATGTGTGTGCAAAATGAGTAGATAGCAAACTTAACCCCATCATCAACAATGAATCTCAAATTTGTAAAGATTTGTGGATTTTTTTTGGAAAATGTTAATAGTTTAGAATTCAACAATGACTTTAATTTTTTAACAGTGGATATAATGGATTTATATACTGTTATTCCCCAAAAGACAGGGTTAGAATGGGTTAGGGAATTTCTTATTCTTCATGGTATTGAACATGAAGAAATTAATTTGATTGAGATACTGCTTGATTTAGTATTGTCCAATAATTCATGTTGTTTAACAAACAGCTTTACCTGCAAAAGACAGGTGTAGCGATGTGGTTCCCTTGCGGGGGCACCTTTGCTAATTGTGTCATGGTATTTTGGGAAAGGCAGTACCTGTTCAACAAAACTATGTTTAAGGAGAATATTGTCTGGTATACTAGATACCAGGACAACATGTTTTTTTATGTGGAAGGGAGAAAAAGATTCAGTAGTAGATTTTATTGCAGCAGTTTCAAGACAAACACAGTTTCTTAAATTCACATATCAGTTCGAATATGACTCCATCAATTTTTTAGATGCAAGACTAACTAAGAAAAGATTGATCAAAAGATATAAGGCAACTATATTTAGTAAGCCTACATACTCTAATTCATTCTTGCATTTCAGCAGTAATCATCCTTACCTCCAAAAAAAAGCAGTGGTAAAGGGCTAACTGGTAAGAGCATCCAGGATGGTCTCTTTAGATGATGATTTTTTGCTTGAATGCAATAATTTGAGGAGTATGTTTATTAAAATGGGTTATCCCAAGGGACTTTTTGAACAATTATTTGATGAAGTGGTTGTTAGAATAAATAATGGACACTTTAAACATATTTTAAGTAAAGGACATTTAGAGCAGAGACGTAGTTGGGGATGAAGAACATATTAGTCTCTCTTATCAAGAAGTTAAGATGAGCTATATAACCACGTTCACCATTGACGCTAGTGAAATAAGGCATATTTTGAGTAAAAATTGGGCATTATTGATTGAAGATTCTAACATGAGGAGAAAGGTAGGGGATGGGCCAGATGTAGTTTATAGGAGAGGCCTTAATTTTAAGGCCTTACTGGAAAAGAAAATCAGTAGTATATTGACCAATTGGGCTATGAATAAGTGTGGCAGGTGTCAACAGTGCCAACATATTTTGACAGGTAATAGGTTTGCCATAAAAGAAAGAGAATATAATCTTCATGGAAAGTTTAACTGCGACACAGTTGGTGTAGTAAAAATAAACACACAAATCTGCTGAGTGGGGTATCCGGATGCAATAACTTCTTCCACAGTTTAAAAAGTTCCAAAAATGTATTTGAATACACTCATTTAAAATAAACAACTGCCGTAGTTAAGCGCTTTCATCTATCGTATAGACTTCATCAGAACATCAACCTGTGTACCATCATAGTTTAAATAGTAATATAAGCCAATCGGCTCCAAAAACTAATCAAGAAATTAGTGGATAAACTCATCATCTTAAAGTGCTCAGTGCTGACTTAACCAGAGAATGTATGAATAAATAATTTCATAAAATTATAAAAAGTACATCAATGCCTGTCACAATTTTGTTATGTGACATATAAACATAGAAAATTAAAGTCACACTTTTGATTCCAGAATGGCCTTAATGGATATACTGTCATTTATACCAGGGTGTACTGTAGAATTTAATAGAATTTGCCATCAAGTTTCTCTTTTGTTTAGTTTCTTACTAATGCTTCCCCCTCTAGGGTTTGCTTTCACTTGCTCTAATATAGTGAATTTGAATTCTTCACATCCAGGACTTTTGACCAAATGTCTGTATAAAGCATTAGTTTTGCCTTTTTTCCTTATACAGTAAAAATGATCATAGATCCTGTTCCTCAAACACCTATCAGTTTTTCCCACATAAAAACAGGAGCATTTTGTACATTTGGCCAGGTATACCACATGCTGGGTTCGACAATTGCCATTCTGAAATTTTAAAGTAGACTGACTAATATTCTCCAATTTTAGCATGGCTGCTTCCATAATTGCATAACACTGATTACAATTCCTGCATTTATATGTGCCCCCCTCCCTATTTCCATTCCTTATATAATTTGTCTTCATCTCAAATGTATTCCTATGGTTGGAACCTGTCTTATAAACAAAGGTTGGGTGCTCTCCTATTAGTTTATAAATATTTTCTTTGGATTTCATGATATTCCAATTGCGTGTAATTACATTACGAATATCCTTGGCATAATTCCCGTATTGTAAAATACATGCCCGTTGGAATTGATTCTGATTCTCTGGGGCTTCAATGGAATTATTTTGTAAGTTTACTATCCCCCTGCCTAAGAGGGGTTTATATTTTTTACCCCATTCATCTTTTACATATTTTACAGCACTTTCTATAAGCTTGTTGGGGTAGCCCCTCTTGGAAAACATGCTTCCAATAAAATCAAGTTCTTTGACCATGTCATTAAACTCAGAAGTCATTTTAGCTGCCCTAATAAATTGTCCTTTAATGATACTGGCCTTTTGTTTATAGGGATGACAGCTAGAATATTCAAGATATGTGTTACTAAACTTGCTTTTTCTATGTATTTTGGTACCAAAGTGATCATTCTCTATGTATATAAATGTATCTAAATGAGAGATACCTTTAATGTCACTTTTATAAGTGAATTTTAAATATTCACTAGAGTTGTTCAAATGATCAAAAAACAGCTCCAGTTCTTGCATAGAACCATTCCATAACATAAACATATCGTCCAAGAAACGGACGTAACACTTAATTGCCGTATTCCATTGACTTTGAAACACACATTCCTCTTCCCAGTTTAGTAACACTAAATTAGCAAAAATGGGTGCACAAGCTGCACCCATTGCTATACCATTACATTGTCTGTAATATTCTCCTTCATAAAATATGAAATTATATTTTAAAACTATGTCCATGAATTCCAAAATTAAAAGTACCCTGTCCCATGAGAAATCAGCATATTTCTGTATACTTTCCTTAAACCTTCTAAGGCCATCTTCCTCTGGGATACAGGAAAACAATTATATTACATCGATTGTAACAAAAATAACTTCATCTTTACATTTGTCAGGAGTCAACTGACCAAAAAAAATCCCACGAATCAATGATTATATGAGGTATTTTTTTGTAAATAAATTTCAACCATCTGTTTATCACTTGTCTGAAAGGAAAAGCTTTTGATTTATTACCTGAAATAATGGTTCTAAAGGGTGGGTACATTTGGTCTTTGTGCACTTTTGGTATACCTACCATCGTGGCTAATACTGGATATTTTACACTCAGAAAATCATATAGTTCCAAATCAATTCTATTTTCCAAAAGTAAATCTTCCAAGAATAAATCTTTTTTGTGGTGTCCAATGTTAACTTCATTCAAGGATGAAATGTCATAATTCCCTGAATTTAATAATATTGTATGCATTTTATTAATGTATTTTTGGGTATTATAGAGTACCACCCCTCCCCCTTTATTAGGTTGCATAACCCGAATTTGATGGTCATATTGTATTTGTTTGAAAAGGTCATATTCGTTCTTAGTTAAGTTATACCTCATTCTTTTATTTTTAGTACTATTAAATGTCTCATATATCTCATCAGTCACAACTTTTTCATAGGTGGCCAAAGTGGGATTCATAGGAGGAATAAAGGTTCTAGCCTTTTTAAACATTTTGTTTCCTCTTGCCCGATTGTTGTCTTGGAAGAAAACAGCTAAATTGAGTTTCCACATTAATTGCTTAAATTCCGTAATGTAATCAATAATATTACACTTAAAGGTAGGAACAAATTTAATTCCTGTAGAAAATAGTCTAAAATGTTCTTTTTCTTATTTAAAATCTGTATAATTGAACACACTAAAATCCTCTAAACTAAAATGGACTTCATTGTGTCTCACTACATTACACTCATAATTTAAGTTCTCGGATCTTTTTGATACTTCCTTTCCCTACGATTGGTGTGTTCTGTTACTGTTTGTTTCTCCTGTGCATACTGAACTTTTCCTCTCACCCCTAAAAAATTCATTTTACTGTTATTATACCCATAATTGTCATTGTTTCTATATCCATCTCCCCTTGTAAAGTGTTTGTCCCTCCATTTATATGTCCCATTGGAATCTCCTTTACAATTCTCCCATCTGTAAACCTGTTGTTTTTCATATTGGTCCATGTCCTTTCTCAGTTTTTTACATTTCCTGTCAAATTGTTTCTTGCAGTTCTTGTCAACCCACTCGTACTGTTTGTGAAAAAAACTTTCCCATTCACAAAATAAAAGGTCTTGGGTAATAGTCACATTTAAATGTTCGGTTTCTGCGATCAATTCACATACCTTTTTGCCATTACATTTAATAATAAATTCAATAAAAGTAAGACCAAAACTATCAAATAGCTTATTACATTCTTGAATATTACATTCATCTAGATCCACCCCCATGGGCTGTTTAAAAAATCTAAGGCCCATGGGAACAATTTTCAAACCAAGACCGCTTTAGATACATATTGTTAAGCTGCAAGCTTTTGACTGAACCTAACTTTTTCCCAAAATCGTATATAAGATCCTTTAGGTTTCTATTGTCCCCTTTGGCTTTATAAGAATGGGTGTCAGTCTTAGATTTGTGACTGTTGTTATCAAAATCAAAGTTACATTTGAAAAATGAGTCCAAATCATGCCATTTAAAACTCTCGTTTTCTTCGTTATGATTACTAAGTACTTGGGGGTTAATAATACCTGTTTCTGCGGCCTGTCCGACCACAGAATAAGTTTTTTTGGGAACTGTCCGCTTGGGCTTGGCTCCAGAAATGTTGTACTCATCCTCCGATCCAAAGTCTTCTCTTTGTCCAAAACCCTCATTGAAATGAAGGCTAGCGACTCCAATGGATCCATTAGAGCATCCGGTTATTAATCCATCACCATTTCGCTGTCCATTGGAAGTGTTGTTCAAACCTTTACTTCCACTATGCACACGCATTGATTTCATCTACTGTGAACCTTCGGTTCTTCTTTCAAGCTAGCTGATAAGTTCTATCAGCCGTGTAAATTCTCCTTTTATGATGGCCATCTCGGACTGCATCTTCTGGATCTCGTCCCTCCTTGCAGGCGAGAATATGGATGGTAATTCATCCAAAGAATCCATTACCCCTGACGGCAACAAATAGAAAAATGTATATAGTTCAGCAGTGACAACCAAGTAAAAATGAACACACAAATCTGTTGAGTGGGGTATCTGGATGCAATAGCTTCTTCCACAGTTTAAAAAGTTCCAAAATGTATTTGAATACACTTGTTTAAAATAAACAACCGCCATAGTTAAGTGCTTTCATCTATCGTATAGACTTCATCAGAACATCAACCTGTGTACCATCATAGTTTAAATAATAATATAAGCCAATCGGCTCCAAAAACTAATCAAGAAATTAGTGGATAAACTCATCATCTTAAAGTGCTCAGTGCTGACTTAACCAGAGAATGTATGAATAAATAATTTCATAAAATTATAAAAAGTACATCGATGCCTGTCACAATTTTGTTATGTGACATATAAACATAGAAAATGAAAGTCACACTTTTGATTCCAGAATGGCCTTAATGGATATACCGTCATTTATACCAGGGTGTACTGTAGAATTTAATAGAATTTGCCATCTAGTTTCTCTTTCATTTAGTTTTTGCTAATGCTTCCCCATCTAGGGTTTGCTTTCACTTGCTCTAATATAGCGAATTTGAATTCTTCACATCCAGGACTTTTGACCAAATGTCTGTATAAAGCATTAGTTTCATCTTTTTTCCTTATACAGTAAAAATTATCATAGATCCTGTTCCTCAAACACCTATCAGTTTTTCCCACATAAAAACAGGAGCATTTTGTACATTTGGCCAGGTATACCACATGCTGGGTTCGACAATTGCCATTCTGAAATTTTAAAGTAGACTGACTAATATTCTCCAATTTTAGTGTGGCTGCTTCCATAATTGCATAACACTGATTACAATTCCTGCATTTATGGGTGCCCCCTCCCTATTTCCATTCCTTGTATAATTTGTCTTCATCTCAAATTTATTCTTAGGGTTGGAACCTGTCTTATAAACAAAGGTTGGGTGCTCCCCTATTAGTTTAGAAATATATATGTTGCACTATGCCAACTGTGTCTAAGTTATTTATTGGTAAAACAGAAAGAGCCTTTAAACAAAGGATATATGAACACCAGTACCATATTAATAATGGGACCACTACCAATGCACTAGCTAGACATATATACTGGAATATCCATTACATAAATTTAAGTATGTTATTGCAGAATGTGTTGGTAAGGATATTAGAGGAGGCACTTGGTAATTAAAATTGGAAGAAAAAGAGCTCATATGGCAAATTAATGCCAATGCATATATGTTTCCAGGCCTTAATGAGTATAGTTCTATTAAATGCATTCTTGAATTGAAAGCTTTGGATAGGTGAAGGGTATTGCTTATCTAATATTTAATATTTAACAATATTGTATATATGAATTTGGCTTAAATAGCATGTTTATTTTTATAAATGTTGTAAATCTTATTTAATGAAATGCATTATATTAGAAACGTACTGGTTTTATGAGGTTAATAATTATGAATTTTATGGATTTTAGAATTTATTATGTTTGTGATACAGTTTCTTAGGTAAAGGATTTTGAGTATAAAATGGTTCAGCATTTATATTATAAAATAATGATATGTGCCTTTAAATAACTGATATCAATTTAATAAGTAATTAATTTGATTTACAACTGCATATAAGTATTGGCTTTTGGGATTGTAGTTTGTCTGAAGAAGTGCAAGCATTGTACTTGCACGCAAGCGCTTACAAAATAAATGTGTGTGGATTTTACAGCAAGCTGTTCTTTTTGTTATTTAGTTTGTTTTGCTTGGATTTGGTTTCCCATGGAATAATAAAGAAGCTTAAGTGTCTTTAAATACAAGTCCATAATAGTAGGGACACGCACTGACCTAGCAAGCCTTGTTGAACTTTTCAGCAGCTGTCCTTTTTTGGTTTTCCTTAGGCAGCAGTGATGTCCAGGCTACTTCAGGTGTCTACTTTCAAGCATCTCCTTACTTTATAGTACTTTACCCAGAACCACTGCTCTAAATGCCACTTCCAGTTCTAAGACGACCCAGCAACTCTGATCTTACTAACTTAAGCCCTCGTTTTATGTGAGTGATTAATTTCATTAACCAACAAATCAGTAAGAACCTACTCTAACTAATGCAGCAAGAGTCCTATATTTCTTAAGAAATATCTCTGTTTAAAACAACACTTGTATTAAAGAAAAATTGCAGCAGTTTTATATACAACAGCATCATTTACTTTCTGTTATATCAGATTCAGTTCATTATGACATACCACTCAGTAAGAACCATCACACTTTTCTACATTGACCCTCCCTCCCTTAGCTAGGAATCCTTAGTTCCAGGACCACTAAATGGGCTGTAGTCTCTAGTCACACCATCTGCACTGTGTCTGTTAAAGCCTGATCTGTGCTGTGCTGTGAATCTGAATATTTGCAAGCAGAATGTCCATTTGCACAGCTTCACTTTTTTATCTTACTGCCCACATAAATCTAATGAGGGGCATGGCCTGCCACTAACCTGAACTCCCAACCAAGGAATTAATACTTTTTAAAGAGAGTGCCCACTTGATGGCTAAACATTCCCTTGCAATTGCAGAATACTTTGCTCTGTGCTACTTAACGTACAACTCTAAAAAACATATAGAGTATTCTTCCCTGTCAAAGGCGTGTGATAGCACTGCTCCTAGACCTATCTATGATACATCAGTGGAAGCTATAAAAGGCTTTCTAAAAATCCAGAGATGCTAGGAGAGGCACAATATTGTCCACTTTGAGAAGCATCTTCCTTGTTTGTCATATCTGTAAGAGAGCATTCTGTCAGTATAAAGTGGAGTATAATCCCGCAACAGTACCAAGCTATCTCCCATAAATTCCCACACATGCCCCTTTCTCAATGCTTTTATTTATTTATTTATTTACTTATTTATAAATTTATTTGTTTTTATTCTTGGGCCTAACAATTTTTACATACCCTAAACATTTTCTTTTTTGCATAGAAGGCTTATTCCTGGAGGCACTAACTGTTGATCTGTCTTGTGTCAGAGTCCAGTACAGCCTGTATCATAGCTAGATTATGATATTTTTCAGGTAATAGGATCATAGGAGGTTACTAGGCTATTGGCCCTGAGGCCCTTACAAGTCCAGCCAAGAATTTAGCCCATGTTCCAACAAGTCAGCACCCATATGCCACTGTCAAGCAGGGACACAATTGGAATCCCAGGGGTGTATTTTCTGTTCCCCATCCAGTTATCCAGGTGTCACTTAAAAAGGTTCAATGAGATACTCTGCTTTAAGAGGAGAGGGATTCTATACCACAAAAGGGGGAGTCTCTGGGACACAAATCTGTCCTGCCAACAAGTCCTAGTGATGTCACAGACCAGGTTGTGGTCATCTGTGTGGGTTACTCTAGTGGTATTTGATTTGTGGATATGCAGAGTTCCAACAGGGCAGGGCCTGAGATTGCTTTGTATGCCAGACAGAGGTCACCTCTGAGGAGTCTGTAGAAGACTGAGTAGAGGGACAGGGATTTTACCCTATCTGTGTAAGGTAAATGTTTGAGGGTCTGGATTCTCTGGGTGAGGAACCCCTGTGGACTCTCCAGCTGCTGCACATGCTTTGTGAGGTACATGCTGAAAGGGCATTGTACTCAGTAATGGGTCTTATAAGGGAAGAATACAGGTATGTTATGACCACCTTGTCTCTGGATGAGATACCCTTACTAATGAGGTGGGTCATGTAGAAAGCTTTCCATACAACGGAGGCAATATGGTGGTCAAAAGTCAGTTTGCTATCAATCTGGGTGCCCAAGTCCTTCATGACTAATTGCGTGCTTAGTACCTTTTTTTCGCTGTGATAATTTGTGGGGATGTCATTCTCCCCAAAAGGGATGATGATGCATTTTTTTTGATATTCAGTTTGAGGTCATGTTTTTGGAACCAGTCATTTGTTTGAGAGAGACCCTCTTGGATGATTCCCACATCACTAGGGGAATTGATGACAGCACCTAGCTTGCAGTCATCTGCAAACTTGGTCAGCCATAGCCCACTAGATTTGGCCTACATCTCTGAGATGTATATCCCAAACAGCAGAGGCCCCAAGACTGACCTCTGGGGTATACCGATTGTTACGGGTCTACTACTTGAGGTGGCTTCCCCTATTTTGACTAGGTAGGTTCTATTAGTGAGCCAGTTGGCTACCCATCTGGTGACATATGGATTGATTAATCAGTGACATATTTGACATAGAGCTTTACGACTTTAGTAATTAATCTCTGAAGCCAGACCTCAATGTGTATTGTGACACTCATTAGGTAATGAGTAACATATTTGACATTAGGACTTAACAGCTCTTCTATTAATCTATGAAAGGTTGTAGTGTACCATGTAGCCCGAAAGGAAGGACAATCTGATACTAAAAAGACTGCCTTTGCTCTAGCCTCACTTGTTAGAGAGTAATGTTAGTATCTCTTTGTCAGGTCCAATGTGGTAAACAACCTCGGATTCACCAGACTTTCCATTAGTCCATCATCCATAGGCAGTATCAAATTCTGAAATGCTAGTCAGTTTCCTGAAATCATTACAGTAGCTGTTTGTCCCATCAGGCATTGGGACTAGCACTACAGTGTTGTTCCATTTGCTTTTTGACCCCTTTTATCACCCCTTCTTAAGCATTTTTTTCTACTTCCTATTGCACAGACCTTTTCAGACTAAAGTATTCTCTAAGGTTTTATGTTAAAACATTTCTCCTGTAATGGTCTCAAATATGCTATTATATTCTGACAATAAGCTAACTAAAGAGGTGTGCACTTGTTTACATGGTTTTATAGCATTTATATGGTATGCCTCTTCTAGCATTCTCTTAGCATCTGTCGAATCCCATATTTTAATTATTATAACACTTAGCCAATGATTTATTTTCTGCAGAGGGAATCAAACATAATACCTTGTCTCCAGTTTTGAATTTCCTGTTTTTTGCATTTCTGTTATACTGTCCTTGTTATGTAAACTGGGCTCATTCTTTGTGTTCCTGTATTAATCAGCATCATCACTTTTAACCTTGTTAGGTGTCTATAGTTTTGTAATACAATTTTAAAAGGGGAAGGGGAGTTTTGTTTCACTTTCAATATCTAACAGTATTTAACAATCTATGAAAGTGCCTGCTGTATAACAACTTAAAAGGTAGGAAACCTTTCAAGGCTTGTTCACCATCTACCTATATAACTTTCATCAACGTGGATTTTAATGTTTCGTTAATTTGATTAAAACACTTCACTTGTTCAGTTTGTTTTGGTATGGTACACCAAGGCTTTCAGTTACTTGACCTTAACACATTGGCACCATTACTGTATTATTCTGGACATGAATGAAATTACCTAGTCAGTAATCTTTTCGTAAAGCATCCCCACTCTGGAAAATAATAAGCTTAACTCATTAGCTATAGATTTAGCATTTGCTGTACACCAACAATAACTTTACTGTTCTTAGCTGCATGGTCTGAAATAACTAATAAAAAGGCATAATAGTTTTTATAGGCAAATTTTAAACATAATTCAGACTGTAAACATTTCTTCTCCAGATACTATGCAGTCAGAGGAGCCAATACATGTAGTAACAACAAAAACCCTTTCTTCAGAATGTAACTTTAGTCTAGGTTTTGTCACCAGATTTTAACTTGGACTTCAGATACATTAGAGATACAGATTGCAAAAACTAAAACATTCTCATAGAGGACATGGAATTAGTAGCAAAATTGTGACCTTCACCTAAATTTATTTTGAGAAGGGCTACCAATTTTAAAAATCTGCTCGAACGAAACATTAAACTCAACTCAATTCATGCAGGAATGAAGCAATGTGGGAACTGCCATTACTGCAGGTACATGGATGTCGGCTTCACAACAATAGTGAACAATAATAAGATAACCTGCAGAATGAAACACAACTGTAACTCTAAGAGAGTGGCTTATTTAGCCAAGTGTCAGTTGTGTGAATCATTCTACATAAGCAAAACAGAAAGAAGGCTTAGGGATAGAGTCTACGAACATGTATATAGTATCAGTAGACAAAAAATGGAAAATGCCTTGGCAAAGCATATCTTTATGAATCCTGAACACACATTCAAATTTCGAGTTATAGATCAGGTGGCACAGAATCCTAGGGGAGGCCCCATCCAGTTAGGACTTGAAAGACTAGAACTCATTTGGCAAATTCGAATAAATGCCAGGACTCAATGATATGTGTCTCCTAATATGTATTTTGAAACTGAAAAATCTAATGAGATAGCATTGGGGACCTTTCCCCTAATATAAATATAAATTTAGGTTTTATACACATATTCACTATTTCATTAAACTGCTTGACAGAAGTTAAACATATTTTTGTTTTAATTAGCATAATTGTGGATTTTAGAAACATTAACATGATCATTTTAAATATATGCTGTTATTTCTTAATAGATGTGACTAGCACTTTAAATTTTTAGCTGGGAAGTCACGTGGCTTACTGAGAGGGTTACTTAAACTGTTCCTTGTGATTGAAGTACTTATATTTGATGAAGTTCAACTATTTGGTGTGGACGAAAAGTGCTTTATAATAAATTAGTTTGTTGTTCCAGACGTGGTGCCTTATTCTTTGGGATTTTGCAGTTTGTTTTCCTGTACTTTGTAGGATGAAATAACTAATATGCATTGAAACACATTGCTGGATGTTTTTTTTAAATAATTCTTATTGAGATCATAGACATCATATCTGATCACATAGCTCAACCCATATGTTTGTAGCACTCAGTGGTATTCATTAATATAACTTAACAGACAAAACAGAGTTTTTATATTAAAGTTAATATAATTCCTACTTCATTCAAGCCTTATACAACATAACACAATTTTATATACTTACGTCCCTCCCTATCATTTGCAAACCTTATTTCTAAAATTATAACACTCACCCTTTGAAACACCTCTACTAACCTCTCTATTGCCAGACTGTATCTCCTTTTACAGTCTTTTTTTATGCAGCTCCTGTTAACTTCAGGGAACTGACAGTTATTCCAAGACCAGTAAGTCTTATGACCATACATGCCTTGCCAGTACCCTTTCTCACATCTGACTTGCTTTCTCCAGTTAGGCCATACTGGTCAAATCCAGAGTAAATGTGTGTACTACCCTTTCTCCCTTAACACAAAGACTATCCCTTACTCTGCATCCATTTGCAATAACATCTTTCTCCTTTCTTCGCTCCTCCATATCCCCCTGTCCTCCAACTACTCTAAATAATCATAACATCTATCCTTTCATAACTCTTTAATATAGTCTGTTTTCATTGCTTTTCTTTCTTCCTGCAGAACTTAACAGTTATACAGCATATGGATATCTACTTGCCCCTGCATCTCCAGCAAGATAGTTTGAAAAACAAAACTGTTCCTTGTTCTGTAATTGTTTCTTAATAGAGGTATACCATTTACACATCTTCTTGAAATGTTAAAGTCAGGAAGAACAGTCTTTTGAAAATAGTGTGCAGGTAATGTTTTAAGGATAGTTTTCCACAAGTAACGTCACATTTTCTATTATAATGTGCTAGGTGTGTAGCTGATGTTTTCTGAATTTTAATTAATAAAGTGAGTAAATGCAGAATAAGGAGAAATTTGTAACCGATTGTTTTGTCCTGAGTTCCTCTTTCTTATAACTTTCTGGCTTGTTAAGTAGACACATAGAGGGTGGCAGGAGGGAGCCGTGAAAGAAACTTGATGGGCTGGCCATCAATCTGAATCCAGCAACAGGCAAAATTAAAATTAGGTAAATCAGACGGGAGCAGGAATTGTGACAGAAAGGGACAAGCAGGTAACACAAGCTAAGTGGATAGCCAGATGCCTCTGTTTGATCAGAACAAACCAAGCAAATAGGCGACAGCCTTTATCTATCCAACCATGCTGCAGAGAAGTCAGGTTTAGGTAGAGCAAAAGAAGCAATCCCAGTAGACAGAGGCATACACAGGTAACCTAGCTACAAGGATTGGGATAAAAATAGCAAATGTTATGAGGGATAGTTGTGAGGAGGTTGGAGTCCATTAGCAATTCACACTGTTTATGTGAGTTAAAATTTAAAATGTTACTGGTAAGTGCTGAGTGGTTATAGAGAAAATTATGTTGAAGTCGTTTGTCTGATAAAGTTAAGTTCATAGGTTCATAGGTTCATACTAGGCTATCTGCCCGAGGGCATTTACAAGCCTAGCCCCCTTTAGTATGGGGAACTATACCCATTATTTTGCTGTGCCTCTGTTGAGCAGTGACACTGAGGTAATCCCTTCTCCCATCCATTGGTCAAGATTTCTCTTGAACAAGGCCAAGTCTTTGGGTGATGAATCTATCCCTCAGCTGGCCCTATTTAATAGGGATCTAGATTTTTGAGGTGAAGCATATTCATCAAATCTGGGTTTGACATGGCCTTGTATGTTAGGCAAAGGTCACTCTGAGCAGCGGGTAAGGACTGAATAGAGCTGGAGTTCTTTCAGTCGGGCAGCATAGGACAGATGTTTGAGACCCTTTATCCTTTTGGTGAGGAAGCCTCTCCAGCTGCTGCAAGTGTCGGGTCAGATACATTCGAATGGGGCATTGTACTCAATCATTGGTCTGATGAGTGATGAGTATAGGAGACTATGACCTCCCTTGATCTAGATGAGAATCCCTTCATGATAAGGTGGGCAATGTAGAAGGTCTTTTAGCTACATGGGTGTCGAATGACAGACTACTATCAACCTGGGTCCCCAGGTCCCTGATAACTTCTTCTATGCTCAGTGGATTGCCACCTATTTGGTAGCTAGGTAACCTTGTTTTCTCGAAGGGTATGACTATGCATTTTTGGCATTTAACTTTAGGCCATGGCTCTGGCACCAGTTATCCATTTCTGTGAGACCCTTCTGAAGGATATCTGTGTCAGATGTGTTGCAGTCATCTGCAAACTTTGTCATAACCCTCCTGTGTTTGCTTGTACTGAGTAGATGCCAAACGCCCAGGACTGAGCCCTGTGGTACACCACTTGTGACAGGCTTTGAGTCTGACATGGCGCCAGCAACTCTGACCCTGTGGGTTCTGTCACTCAGCCAGTTTGCAACCCATCTTGTGATGTATGGGTTAACATTTAAGCTGATGAGTTTTTCAATGATAGCCAGATCGAGGTAGGCTGTATGGACTGCCTTTCCTCATCAATGGCTTTGGTGACTGAAAGTCAACCAAGTTTAGAAGGCATGATCTGCCTTTGACAAACCCAAACTGGGATGGATCCAAAGTCTGCAAATTCCCTATGTCTTTATTTATGAGGTCCATTATGATCCTCTCCATGGCTTTGCAGATAAGGCTTGTCAAGCTAATGGGCGGTAATTTGTGGAGGCACCGCCTTTGTGAAGTGGGACCACAGTTGCAGTGCACCACTCCTGGAGTGCGTATCCAGAGGTAAGACTATGATTAAACAGCTGTGACACCATCAGGTCCCATGGATGCTGTGTTTTGCTTTGGAGAGAGCAGTTCTCACTTTGGAGATGTTTGGGGGCTGCATATAGATATCTCTCCTTTTGGGGGGGAGAAGTTTGCACTGAACCTGTCAGCCAGTATGTTGGCAATGTCTGTAGGATCAGTAATCTTCACATCATTTTGAACTAGTTCTGAGCATATCTGGGAGGTTCCTCCCAGGTTTCTAACATAGCTAAAGAAGGCCTTATGATTGTCTTTTGAGTCTTTAGCTATTTTTCTCTCAAAATTTGCTTTGGATGATTTTATGAGAGCTCTTAGATTTTACTTATAGTGATCAAGGGTGTCTTACCTTTTAAGGATTTTGCTCTATCTTGTAGTAGCTTCCTCCTTTTGTTGTAGAGTTTGTTTATGGCTGGGGTCCACCAGACTGGACGCTTGCCTTTGGTACAAAGAGTCTTTGTTTTGCTTGGGATTGCCTTATCCATGCAGTCCTGCAGGTGCTGGTAGAAGGCATTTGTAAGTGATTCAGCGGCTTGAGTACTGTTTTCCGCCGCTCTCGGGGCCTTAAAGGAGACCACACTAGTCTTTAGAAGTGTGAAGTCAGCTTTAGAAGTTCTTTACTGTGGTCTTTTTATTTCAGGTGGGTGGGATGAGGACCTCCAGCGAGATTAGTTTGTGATCTGATCTCACCAGTGAGGGTATACTTCGGTGTTGCACATTGTGCTCCCATGTTCGTGATGATGAGATCAAGTATGTTTTCTCCTCTTGTGGGGATGGTGACTAGTTGTTCCATGGCATTTGAGTTTATGAATTCCAGGAACTTTTGGGCTAGGGTGTTTGGGCTTGAGTAGTGTTCCCAGTCTATATTAGGGTAAATGAAGTCACCTAGTATGATGGTGTTTGGTCATACATTTATCCCTCTAGTGTTTTCAGGAAGGCCATGTGAGGTTCCTGAGTTTGTGAGGGTGGCCTGTAACATGCTACAATTTGCAGAGCAGTCTTGCCTATGGTTAATTGCACCTGGATGGTCTCCGATGCATCGTGCGTTGCCACCAGTCTTGAGGTGTGGGTGTCTTTGATGAATATGGATACCCTCCTTTCTTGGTATTGTCCGGATTTTGGGGCGGAGCATGATAAGCGGTAAAACCTGATAGTGCTGGGGTGCTCTCAGGAGCCTTGAACCAGGTTTCTGTCACTGCACAGACATCGATGTTCTCCATACTGAGAAGGGCCTCGAGTGCATGCATTTTGAGATTTAGACTTCTGGCATTGAGCAGCATTATTTTTCCTTTTTGTGTTCTAGGGTGGTAGGTTTAGAATTTGAGCCTTGCCTAAAAAGGCACTATGGGGTGGAAAGAGCCTTTGCCAATATCCGGAATCCCAGGGTGACAGGTGCTGTCCAGCATGTCATCCCAGGCAGACAGACATTGGATCCCCTTTGAATGACACCAGAGTTTAAGCCAATTGTTAAAGCTGATCATCTTATCTCTGTATTGTGGCATCATTCTTGGTGAAGGTAGGATACTGCTCAAGGTCAGGGTCATACCTGCCTGGGCTACATAATCAGAGAGCTCCTCAATGTCTCTTTTCATGTTACACCAGCGTGGACAATGACTGAGTCGTATTTGTACCTGCTGTTGAGAGACCTGAGTGCTTGCGTTATGTGGCGGATTCTAGCACCCGACAGGCAGCTTACTGTGACCTTCTCCTTACTCAGTCTGGTGAGCGGGCGTCAGTGTGTCTGACTATGGAGTCACCAATGACTAGTGTGTCTGGCATTGTGTTTGGCCTTAAGGGCTGTGACTGTTTGACACTCTGACTGTGAGGTCTATGTGTTGCAGGTGTTGTGTTCTGAGGTGGTGGTTGTTTGGGTATCTGCTTTGGTGGCCTCTGCTGTTTTGGTAGATTTTTGATCAGAGGTGTGTTTATGTGTATGATTTGAGGTTGTGATGGTACTATGTGAGACTGGGTCTATAGTGTGTGTGGTAACCTTCTCCTCCTGACTGGTCTTGCCAGTCCTATGTTGAGAGAGCTCAGCCTCCAGTTTGGCATAGTTGCATCTCTCGCATGTATTTGTGTTTTGTGGGAGGAGGAGAGGGTTGTGTACATGAGGCAATTGTAACATTGCCTCAATATTGTTCACCAGCTGAGCAGGAGAGGACACTAGCAACTGATCCCTCGACATGCTAGAAGGACTAGACAAAAACTTTAAAAGAGATTCCGGGGATGTGGGTGACCGAGAAATGGGGTTTGCCTTTTGGGGTGCTATCTATAAGAGTGCCGTATCAAGGTAATAAGTACTGTAGGAGCAAGTGCTAGGTTTAACAGATAGAGAAAAGTCTACTTGGAGTCAAGTAGAGATGATCTTTTAGGTATTAGAGAAAGTGCTAGTAACAGGGATGCTTAAAGGTAAGATTGAAAAGAATGCACTCTGCAGTGTGCACTAGAAGTTAGATATGAAAGTAGGTAACTTGAGTTTTACCTGTTTAAAAAGTTAAGGTTTAGTGGAGAGTTACTATTTTTAAAACAGCAAGATGGACTGAAAGGGGTGGTTACTTTTGTATTTTGGTACTATGAAATACTGTAGGATGGCCAATAAATTTAAATAATTGAAGGTGGGATTTCAAAAGTGATGCTTCTGTGATTACTGACATAAGCCAGTAAAAGTAGAGGCAAATGAGATATATGGTCAGATTAACATAACTAGAAAGACAGTGGTATTTAACAAGACAACTTAAATGGGTGGGAGAGAGGGAAAAATTCTGCTTGACTCAGAACAGAGAGCTGTGGTCTCTTTTGAAGTTTTAATATGCTGTTTAAAACAGAATGCAAGCAAAACACAAGATAAAGAAAACAAACTACAGTATTCAAAATATAGAAAGGCAATACAGAAATACAAAAATAACAGCAAACTAACCTTTCCTTCACAGCAAAGTGTAGCAGAGTCTGGATGAGCCTTTCTGGTAAAGCTCTGAAATGTTTTAGTTTACTCCTTAAATAGAAATTTTAGTTCCTAGCTCCACCCCCCTCTGTTAACAAGTGATTAACCTTAAGTGACCTCTTCTGTCTTATGAATGAGTCCTTAATTAATCAGTTCTTATTTCTGCCTGACTCAGAACAGAGAGAGCTGTGGTCTCTTTTGAAGTTTTAATATGCTGTTTAAAACAGAATGCAAGCAAAACACAAGATAAAGAAAACAAACTACAGTATTCAAAATATAGAAAGGCAATACAGAAATACAAAAAATAACAGCAAACTAACCTTTCCTTCACAGCAAAGTGTAGCAGAGTCTGGATGAGCCTTAAATGAAGTTTCACATAGAGTTCACTTGGAAGCAGATAACATGTTTAAGCATATGAGTATCTATAAGGAGTAATATTTCATATGGGCTGCATGCAAATGACAGTGAATACAATACTCTGTTCTTAGGATTAAGGGGGTTCTTCTAATCAGGTATGGTTAGCTTAGATTTCCCCTGAATTTTGTCTAGAATTATCCTGCAAATTATATATACGGTTCCTACATGTTATGGTGCAGTTACTTTTAAATAACCAGATAGTTAACCATAGAGTTAAATGCAGAGATTGGTTTTGGTGATAGTGCACTTTGGGATGTTTCCTGGCTGGAAGTGCTGGTGCAGTTTGTAAGTTTCTGCAACCCCTGCTCTATGCAAAGATTAAAAAAAAATAGATGTGATAAACATATATAGAGTTTCCTGGGGAATATAGTTTGACCCATCATTTGTCATTTCCAGATGATTCCTCAGTGAGTGACAGCATTGTGAAAAGGAAGTGCAATATCTATCACTGAATAATACAATTAGTACTTCTCAATTGTCCAGATTTTACAGAATGTTTATATTTTTGCCTGATATTTTTATTCTATTCCTCACACGACTTGTAGTTGTCTGGAGAATCATTAAGAACTGACATCACTTAATAATGATATGCATTTGAATTTCAGAATTCATATTTTTCAGAAAATGCATGCTAGTGCAAAACCTGTTTTTCTAGCAACTTTCTAAATTTGTAAGAGCAATATTTAAAAATTGTCCTTGATTTTGGGGCTTTCTCCCCATTTGATTTGCCTTTGTCCAGATTTCTTGAACTTAGAGGTTGAGCGCTTAGATCAATAGTTTGTGCACGAGGTGCTAGATGCCCACCATGAGCAGATTTTGCAAGAAAAAAAATTCTTCCCTTCATGTTACCATTTTTTATTTCCTATTTTCCTAATGTGAGTTTAATGTGAGTTCTTCTATTACTCTTTCTTCTTTCTTACTATCTTATTACCACCACTTCCTTGACATTTATAGAATAAACTCAGTCAGTACTTTTGATACTTTACTACTTTGCTGTTCAGTCCCCCTCATGGCTATCAGCTATTACTACGTAGCAGTTATGCGGTTCTTTGTTACAGACATGCACATGCATACGCAAGTCCTGAGAGCATAGCTTATTGATTTCTCCTTTACTAGGATGTGCTCATGTGAAAGAGCAAAGTATCCATATACAGATTCAAAATTGATGATTACATATAAAGAATCAATGTTCTTCTCTTATATGATCTTTCACATATGAAAATATTTTGGATAATTTAGTGTCATTTGATTTGATTTAACTTAAAGTATTATAGCATCTACTATAGATGAAAAATTAACCCTGTTCCAGCTATGTTATGTATACAACCAAGTTATACTTTTTATTAAACATTTAACGCAATGTATTTATGCATCTTACACTATCATTTTACAATAAGTGTAACATATATAAAATTAATTTATTACAGTAACCATCAATGATCTCCATGAAAAATGTTAACATATACAGTGCCAAGTGGTAGAAGTATTATGATATGCAAAATTTCTTGTTAAGTTTTGTTTCTAGCTTAGATCATGACTGAATAAGTTGTGTGACCCATATGTTTAGTCAAATAAATAAATGCCACTCAAGTATGTTGTGATTTTTAAGATCAGACATCATCATTTTCTGTATATTTTCTTACTTGGTATCTTGCAAAAAAGCATATGAAGCATATTATTTTTAGATGTCATAATGTTTATTTTGCCAGCATCACCAACATGGTTTTCTTTTCTCACATCATGATGCACACAGAGAAATGTATGCATTTTGTTTGCAAACTTCAGAGTTTACCAAACATTACTTTAAAAAAAAGATGAGACTCAAAACTCTGATAATGCATTGCTTATTTTCCAGGCTGCAATTATCAGAAAGTTCTGTATTGCAGGATGAGATATAAATTAGTCCGAAGCAGTCTACACATATCCACATACAACAGTACACTGTTATGTCCTTTCATTCTTTCCTGCAGAACAACCCTGGCTATACAACAACTTGCTGTTTTAATCTGGCTAATACATTTCATCCACATATTAGCTAAGAATCACACTATTTAAAACTGAAAATTAAACATTGCTCCGAATGTTTAGGAAATATTTACCAAATACTCCTCTTGTCTCTCTCAGCTTTTACTTGCTGACATCATCATTTTAGTTCACATGTCCTGATGTTTTGATTTAGCACATATATGAGTATTTTTAACTTACAGTGACAAAATTATTTTTAAACTTATTTTATATCTGATTTAATACAAATCAGTACTGAATAAATGCAAGCAGGTGATTGTTTATATGCAAAATACTGCCCTATAAAGACAGACAGCAGTGTCACAACAGTGCTTCAGCCTTCTGTTTCAATTATTGTACATGCAAACACAATAACACAGCATACTATTTCGATACATGCAAACACACGCATGCACACACACACACACACACACACACACACATACACATATATATATATATATATATATATATATATACATGTGTGTGTGTGCATGTATATATATTAGATGTAGCTATGCACTTTTTGTTTCATATAATATCAAATATAAAGGCTGAGTTAATATTTACTTCTGTGTTATTTTAGTTTCCTGGTCTATGCATATGGCAGGGTATGTATATTTTTGTTTCTTTGATTTTATCTTTTTTCAACCTTGAATGCACAGAGTACATATGTGAGATAAAACACAGCTTAGCAAGTGCAGTGGCAGAGAAAAAAAAAGTCTTATAGTCAGTACTTTAATCTGCGTAAATACCATGGAATATGTATTCCTTATTTAACTGTGATTTCATTATATCAGTAATAGTGTGATCTGTGGTTAATTTCATATGTAGATACAAGTGCACAAACACAATGTTATGCCATTATAAATTCAAGCTATAGTGATGTTACTATCATCTTATTTTGAATAGCCTTAAAAAAACTGCAGGCTATACATAATTTGTAGTTGTTTTGTTACAGAAGTAATTAATTTGCAGTCTATAACAAGAGCAATATGGACCATTTATCATCTTGTTTGATTAACATTCTATCATTCACCTATAGTAGTAAATATATGTAAAGTACAGGTGAAGTTGTTCTATGTGAACTTGTGTAATAAGTCACTTGTCACCAAAACTGTTTACTGGTAACTGGGTAGTTTTTTGTTTAGTTATGTGTGTTTCAGTTCAGTATGTGGTTATGTTGGAGATGGGTCTCAAACCCATTTACCTCATCTCTTTAATGTAATAAACTCTGTAGATAAACAAAAGCATATAAGACTGTGCCCAGTTTTAAATTAATTCTACTTTCAATAGATTGACCTGCATACTCATAATAACATATACAAAGTCAACCCATCAGCTTGCATCATATTTTGGTTTACTGTAAATTACAATCAAATTAAAAACAGCTATTGCTGCGTGAGTGGGGGTTTCAAAAGTGACCATTCAAAAAGATTTATGGAAATAAATACATAACTCAAAGGCTCAGCTCTAATTGTGACTAAACTTTAGGCATTTCCAAATTGTAGGGTCCTTCTGTAATAAAAAGTACAATGACCTCTGGTTACCACTAATGCTTTGACAGTGCAAATTGCTATCTTTATATGATTATTTTCCTTCACCCTGAAATGTTCTTAATAATGAATTATATATAGAATTATATCAAAATAAAGGACATTTTTAGTCTTGTGAACCCAACATGCTGTTGATTAATGTACTATACATACAGTGCATTATTTAAATGCAGTTTTTCTTGCTATAATAACATGTGGTTAATATACCCTACATGCAGTGCATAACTTTATGCATATTATGATGCATATTTTGAATTCTAAATTCAATGTAATTTAGAAAGGAACATTCATATACGCAGATCAGACCTTTCACATCCTACACCTTAAGCAGTTATTGTAGTCTTTTAAGAAAAATGAAATTCTATGAGATACCCTAAGCCTTATCCTGAACATTACAACATGCAGTTTTGTTACATTAAGAGCAAGTTTTACAAAGACATGTAACTTCAAACATATTATCTTTGTTAGAAAGATAAAAAAGTTATGATAAAGAAACTGAAGCATGCTTTCAGTTATATCTTAAAATATCAAAGTTCATGCTGTGATGTACATTGTTATAAAAAAATAAAATAACATTTTACATCATGCTAAGATTAATTTAACATCTAATATTAACAGATGTGGTAATGTTGAAGAAGAGAGGATTAAGGCTATGAATTGTAAACAAGCTACTTCTAGTAGTCCAGGGTTTGATTCCCAGAACTTCCATTTCTTTATTATGTAACTGCAAGAAAGTCCCTTAACCAGCAAGTGCTCTCAGGTAACTGGGAAAATGGTTAAGGTTCCTGTGTGGTCTCTTGGATAGCATGCATGCTATTTATCTATGAACCTGACAGGAGAAAATATCCATTCTCTTCCCATTTTCTGAATTTAATTATTTTGCTGAATATTAGTTAATGCTATCTAATAACCATAAAATAAATAAAATACAAATGTGCTGCGGTAGAGTTGTCGCCTCACAATAAGACACTGTCCGGTTCGATTCTCAGCTAGAGCGTCTTCTGCCTGGAGACATGCGTGAATGGGCGTACCTTCGTTGAAGGTTGTGCATCAGGGCTGGTAACTCGGCACGTAAAAATCAGCTACCAATCATTAGCGGACCAGAGTTCCGCTGTGGCGACCCCTAACCGGGAAAAGCCGAAAGACACAACAACATGTGTTTAAGTTGCACGAGTCATATACACTGCATTAATGTTTTAGAAATAAAATATATAATTTGCATACCATGTAACGTGCATAAACTATATGCCAATAACTGTGTTATTAAAACTCCTGCCTATATAATAATTTATATTCCATGTTGTTTCTCTATCTTCATCAAATGTACATCAGTCTTCTAAGAAATGACAGTTGTAAATATTTATATTATATTCCTGCTGAATACATCTTTCTGTTAAGATCACACATAGCTAACAAATTCAAACTATAGTCAGTGGACAATAAATTACACATTAATTCTGGTTAATATCATAATTCTCATAAAACATAAGTTAAGTCATATGCAAACTGAATTCCTTGGTGTCAGTTGATGAACTTGAGAGTCATGAAGTTTTGAAATTTGAGATTAAATCATATTAAATTGCTGACCAAAATGCTGTATGTCAATTTTGAAATGATGATATCTATATCTTTTTGAGACAGACTGTTTGTGGAGCGAAGAGAAGATGATATGACTTTTAAAATGATCTGTATCATTTCTACCTTTCAGACATGAAGAACATGTTTAAAGGCTTACACACAGCAGATGGCAATGCAGTCTTCTAGACATCTTAAAGTCATCCTAGCAGCAAGTTTCATTCAGCCTATTAATATAGCATTAATGTGTCCCTAAATGATAGTGTGCAGATTCTCTGGATACTGCAGATTGCAGTTTCTGTCCCTATACCTGTCAGTTGAGTCTCCTTTTACTGATGTTAAAAGAAATTTTTACTGTCAGTCATATAACAAATTCACTTTGTTCACTTGCAGTGACAACCTTGTTGTGTTTCTCTCACCATAGCCTTCGCTTCTGTGAATTAGCATTTTAGAAATTTACACTTGCTCATTAGTCTGAATAAATTTAAAAGCTGCTGTGCAGGTTTCAGGAATGCAATGTTCCTTCTTTACTCTGGACATAATGTAGAGTCCTTTTGAAAAATAAATTAGCCAAGATGCTGCCTATGTGTCTTAAATTACAGTTGTATTTCTTTTTCCTAACACAATATACAATCAAAACCAGAAAAGTTTAAAAAATGTTGAATCTCTAAGTGAAAGAAAGACTGTATTTTTCCCATTTTAAACATTGTTTGTGACTGCATTTTTCCCATTTTAAATACTGTTTAAGTTAATCAAATATGTTGTATAGGAATATAGGTTCCTGGTATCAGCTATGGCTGAAAGCAAAACAATACAGACAAGAAATGCATTTATGCTAATAATGAAATGTGTGCATTGCTGTGTAAGCAAATAAGGCACACATAAAACAAACACTGACTACTAGAATGAAATACTGTTATTCCTTTAATTATTCTTGTAGAAAGAAAAAAATATGCTTTTGTAACAACAATGTATAAGTATTCATACTGGCTATAGCAAACACATTCTGCACTGTCACTTTCAAACAATACCATTTTTAGCATCACATTTCAAGTAATATAGACATTTATCTAACATCAGGGACATTTTCTTATCTAAATGATCATTTTGAGTCATCTCTGATTATTGAAAAGAAGATTATTAACAAAACACAATCTCAGGGTATTCACAACATACCTAATGGTAAATGCCTGTTACTTATATATTCATCTGTAGCATGATATTATACTAAAGCTAAGATGTTTTGTAAATTAGAGACAACATCACTAAAACATATATGACATACCATGTTTACTCTTTTTTTCAAACCTCCATATCACCATTACACTTTTGGGGGATGCCCTGGTTGAGCAATTTATCTTGATTATAGCACATGTGCAATTATTCTTAGCAGACATTATATTGCTAGCTATTTCAAATGTCAGTTAACCAATTTATATTACACATCCTAATATCCATTTAAAAGAATGACTTCAGTGTCAACATTCTCACTTAAAAGCCTTGTCATCTCTTTAGTTTTCATTTATCAATACAGCTTCTTATCTTATCTATTGACACTTGGTTAAAATGCTCTGATTTGAAATCAATTTCAAGTCTAAGACGTTGACCTATTGTGTAATATGAGCATATTGGGAAATACTTCATCCTTCTGAACAGATGGTCATACACAGAGAAAAGAGTTTTATAAGCAGATAATATATTACTGGTACCTGTACTGAGCTCATAGTAATATATTGTCACTCTATTTCTACCAAGAATAGTTATATTGAAAAATATCCAACATTTGATTTTTCTATGGAAAGAGCATAGTTTCTTAACGCTTCCATAAAGAATCATGTTGTTGTGAATAGACAGGTCATCTGAAAATCTTACCCCAAATAAGTAAATATGACAGAGTAAGTGAATTTGTGTTTCTTTATGGTGTAGCAACTCAGAGTTAGTTAAATACGTTTAGTAGGTTCAGAGGCAAATATCCAGCACATTCACGGTATGGAAAAAATGTACTTCCTCTATAAAATTATTATTTTTTCCTTTTGCTGAAAGGATAATTTAATCACACTGTAACAAAATGATTATTTTTATCGAAACATTTAATCAATATTTTAACTTTTGTCCTCTTTCAAGCTTTCTTATGAAGAATACCTGAAATATTAAATACATCAAGGAGAAGGAGGCAACAGATTGCAATGTTTCTGGAATACAGTGTAAACATAAGGTCTCCTTGTAAAAAAACACACTTCTTTATTCCTGTTTTGTTAAAGAAAAATGTATCTTGCCAATAGAAACTCATACGTTTATAGAACATTAAATATGAGCATCTTCTGTCTCTTCCTGCTTACATCAACATCTTTCCATTCAAAACAAGAACATTTCTAGAGTGCAACTATTATTAAAAAATATTTATATGACTTGACACATCAGTCAACTATTTTTTGTGTTCACCAACCATATTCCCCGTACTAGCACTAGTATTTTCCATCTTGCTCTCCTGCCTCCTTCTGCCTATTTCGACAACCTCTCTAAATGTATGAGTGCATCCCTTCATGGTGTGGGTTGGGGGAGTCCCACTTTATTGGAGAGGTGAGCTTGATGGCTACTAATTGTTAGGACTGGAAAAGATGACTGAGTAGATCACTGTGGACAGGCAGATGAAGTAATCAGGCTGTACTGGCCAATCAATATCCCTAGGAAGTGAGTAATATGCAATGACATCAGCTCTCCGTTCAAGCCAATGTACTCAATGTGCTGTTAGATCCATCTCCATTTCAAGCTGCTGCCTATAAGATCTCCATTCCCCAAAAGAAGTTGCATGACAAGAAATCAATTTCATAGCCTCCCTCTGAGTAGAAAGGTTTACTGATGGCAATGCAGCACTAAACTGGAGTTGTTGTGACACAGATGGGTACCTGGCCTCACTGCCAATAAGCAAGCCTATATTTCAGTGTGACATTGCTTTTTAGGTCTCCATGATAAGGTAAATATTTTTTATTTCATTCATGTATCTCACATTTTGGTTCTCTCACATCTGCATTTTCACTCAATGTTAATGTTAATTTTGCCCATAGAAAACTACAGAGAAAGTGTTTCTTCTTGCTGCTAATATTTTTATCTGTCTTTTGAATGACTCTTTTAACAAACCTATGTTTGAATATTTGATTTTACCTAAGTAACTGGTTCAAATAAAGAATTACCCTCACCTACAGCCTGCTGAAATTACCTTCCTCGGCATAAGTGAGAAAAGCATTAATGACCAAAACTAAATATTCTGCATTTGCTTATTTAACTATTTTATTGTCATGAAAAATAAACAGGAAATTTAGAACTCCTTTATATGATAAACTTGTATATAGCACCTGACTTAGTTCAAATAATCAGTAAAAAAAGATAAAATGATAGCAAACAAATTCAAACTGAATCCAGAAAAAATAGTTGGTGGTATATTAAAGCAATAAACTCAATTTAAAGATCATTTGCAAAAGAATTTTCCTGCCATTTATTTTTGCTGTAATTATAATCTCATTATGTAAAGCTGTCTTTCTGATTATAAAATAAATGGATTTGACTTTAGTTACTTCAGTTCATAATGCTTTTTGCTAACTCAAGGTAAGTAACTATTAGTGTTACATCTGTTACTATACTGTATGTCAGTCATTATGCACAATGCAAGGCATCTTATTCTGTTCTTTTTTGCTTTTACTTGAATATAAATGCATTTATTTTGTGATTTAACATCTGACTGATTTATTGTGCTGCATTTGTATGTTGAAAACTGCTATAGACTACAGAATACACCTAACTACTACAGACTGCCAAACTGTATATCCTAAGAATTGCACGATTAGAAGTCTAGGTCTCATGACATGGAATTAGGAAGTAAATGGACAGCTGCACAGCATACAGGAAATACCAATGCAAGTTTACTTAATAAGTGTAGTTCCACTATGGAACAATTTTATAATACTTTTTTGACTGATATATTTTTTTATTAATTTAATGCATTTTTATGATACCTTCTGATATTGTAGTCCAAAAAAATTAAACTTATTAAAGTATATCTGTGATTCAAATGATATAACAATGCAGGATTTTTTTTTATTTTGTTTCAAATGGGTCCACAGATTATAAATACTCTGGACACTAATGATAATGTGAGCTGCTTTTCATGTAAACAAAGACACATTTCTTGAAATTCACATTACCTTTTAACAGAAATGTGACTGTTTATTAAATACCGAACTCTTCAAAGTTATCAGCAATATTTTGGTTCTAGTGTGCTAAAGGAACTTCTTTAAAAAACATATGACATATCTATATAATGACATTTTTCATTTGAGGTATGTCTATGAAAACATTGTAAGAATTCAACACTAAGAGATTTCAATCTTATCTATAGATGAAACAGAGTTGGTTGACACTTTTTTATGTTCCAGTATTCTCAGCACTACTTTGCTCAAAATCTTTAATTCACATAATTAATTGATATAGCAAACAAGACATCACATTTGGTCATTGCATTATTCTTAAAAGAAAAATCACTGGATTTTATTTCATTAAATACTTTATTACCATCCACAAATGGCTCAAAACCAGCCAAAAAGGAAGTCACAGAAACAAAAAATAAATAAAAAAATGACTACCTCAAAAAAAAAGGTTTAATAATTAAAAACAACACAGTAAGCTTGTTCATTTCATGACATTTCAAACAAAAGTATTTACTGTGTTTTTTTTTTGTCATTAAATAGATTTATATTTGAGGTATTTGGTTTTTATTCATTAAATATTTCAGGCAGTCACCCATTTCATAGAATTATATATATAAATATATATATATATATATATATATATATATATATATATATATATATATATATCGATTTAACCTCCATTCAGATTATCTTTTGACATGTCTGTATTTATCCCATGTACTCCTTTAGTATGCCTTCCATAAAGCCCCAAGACATTCTCCTGTAGGTCTACTTTTCTGGGGCAAGTATTTAAACATTTGGAAAAGATCTATTCCTGATACTGGCCTGCCAAACTTAGCCTGCCCCTCGGCACAGTTGCCACATTTGCTTTATGCCCAAGGCACTTGACAGCAGATTCAATGGCATGTCAGTCCTCTTATAAGCAAGCTACATGCCCCATTCCCAGTCCTCTTACCAGCAAGCTACATGCCCCACTCCCAGTCCTCTTACCAGCAAGCTACATGCCCCATTCCCAGTCCTCTTACCAGCAAGCTACATGCCCCACTCCCAGTCCTCTTACCAGCAAGCTACATGCCCCACTCCCAGTCCTCTTACCAGCAAGCTACATGCCCCACTCCCAGTTCTATTACCAGCAAGCTACATGCCCCACTCCAAGTCCTATTACCAGCAAGCTACATGCCCCACTCCCAGTCCTCTTACCAGCAAGCTACATGCTCCACTCCCAGTCCTCTTACCAGCAAGCTACATGCCCCACTCCCAGTTCTATTACCAGCAAGCTACATGCCCCACTCCCAGTTCTATTACCAGCAAGCTACATGCCCCACTCCAAGTCCTATTACCAGCAAGCTACATGCCCCACTCCCAGTTCTATTACCAGCAAGCTACATGCCCCACTCCCAGTTCTATTACCAGCAAGCTACATGCCCCACTCCAAGTCCTATTACCAGCAAGCTACATGCCCCACTCCAAGTCCTATTACCAGCAAGCTACATGCTCCACTCCCAGTCCTCTTATCAACAAGCTACATGCCCCACTCCCAGTCCTCTTACCAGCAAGCTACATGCCCCACTCCCAGTCCTATTACCAGCAAGCTACATGCCCCACTCCCAGTCATCTTATCAGCAAGCTACATGCCCCACTCCCATTCCTCTTACCAGCAAGCTACATGCCCCACTCCCAGTCATCTTATCAGCAAGCTACATGCCCCACTCCCAGTCCTCTTACCAGCAAGCTACATGCCCCACTCCCAGTCATCTTATCAGCAAGCTACATGCCCCACTCCCAGTCCTCTTACCAGCAAGCTACATGCCCCACTCCCAGTCCTCTTACCAGCAAGCTACATGCCCCATTCCCAGTCCTCTTACCAGCAAGCTACATGCCCCACTCCCAGTCCTCTTACCAGCAAGCTACATGCCCCACTCCCAGTCCTCTTATCAGCAAGCTACATGCCCCACTCTAACTAATCCAGAGATGTTGTCTTTTCTTCTTTTCTGTCACCTAGCAGCATGCTGCATGGCAGTGTAAGACAAGCATCTTTTTCCTCTATTCACGTTTTTTTCTTACCAACAAAATCTCTGCTAGCACCATTCTTAAGTTTAAAATGACTACATTCCTGCCTATTTTAGACAAATGTATCCCAACTCAGTGACATAGCATGCTTTCTTATTAATCAATTCCTCGCAGCTTGGTCACTGAATTTCACTGTCATTATCATGTTCCTAATTGTCTTTTTAATGCCCTTAGACACCTCCAGTTTAACCTATTCTGATGTATTTGTTTATACTCTCCAATGGATAATGTAAGACCAAACAACATTTATTTTATTTTTGCCATTTCACAAAAACAACATATTCAGTAATCCATGTATATAGTTGCCTGGCTTTCAATGACTAAAATCATGCCACCTAACAAAATCAACATAGCATCCTATATTAGTTATTGCTTCAACCAATACAACGGGTTTGCTATATGTTGCTTCCACCAATTGTCTCTCATGCCTTTCCAGTTAACCTTTGCACTTCCTGAATCAAACCTTGCTCTCCCATTTGCAGTATTATTCTGCAAGACTGTGGCCCTTGACAGATATCTGCCGGTTAGGAGGTGCCCCCAACACATTCTATTACTGCTGTTCACCTTACAGTGTTTAGCTGTACTGCAACTGACCTATTCCAAGCAAACAACCAAACTCAGGGGTATACAAGCTGTTTGTTGTCACTCCCAATACATTCTGCTTTTGCTCTGCCTATTAGAATTGTTGGCCATATTGCTGCTCACTCCCAACCATGCAGTCTAACTCATAGGCAGTTCACATGGTTTTCATCTTTCATTACTCTTATTGTTAAACTCATTTTTGTTATAATTTAGTGTGTGAAACATAGGTGTTATTACAGCTATAAAGGACTACCTACCAGTGACTTAGTTATTTTGCAAAGATGTATCATCCCCCATGTACACATAGGATATGATTTCCCGCAGCTGAGATTGCACCCCTGTAGTCACTAACTGTTGGCTAGTTGCTGATTTTTGACTACCGGTTTGATTCTTAGAAATGCTTTATAAATAAATTTCACTTGCTCAGCTTCTCTGCATTTCATCACTGTGCTGCCCTGGTCCCCCGTTTTCAACACCTGTGAAAAACTCCTTCTTCCAACAGCTCTTTTCCTTGTGTACTCAGACTCTGGTTATTTGCTTTCGTATCTATGGTTATGAGTGGCAGCACAGATCGCCTCCTCTCTTCATTCCTTTCCTGCTCCTACAGCTCCTTAACTTCACTACACTACAGTCAAAGGATGCAGCATAGGCTACCTTCTCCCATCTTCTTTCCTCCACTCTTCTTCTGATTCCTCCATTCCATTCCCCAAATATTATCCAACCTATACCATATTCATAATAAGAAGAATGCCTATTTGTTAACCAGGTAGGCCCACTGGGCACATATTCCATTTTGAAGGGCAACCTACAAGTAATGTCCAATTAAATGACTGGTTCAAGGTCACACATTAGGCAAAAGTGGGCTGAATTAATCCTTGTAGCACAGGAATCTGCAGCCTTAACTCTCTGCACCAACTGCCATGCCATATTTTCTGGCCATATCAGAAGTTAGTTACCTTGTCTTACCTTTTTTGTACTTTACCTTCATGACATGAAATCTACTGTAAACTATATCCTCTCCATCATGCACCTTGTTTGATAAGTGTTCTAACTTTATGGCCCATTGCCACGTCATTTAGAAGGTGATTATGTATTTCATTGAAGCTATGAGCTATACCATCTAGGGCCATCCAAAACATTGCAGACAACTCAGATGAAAGATGATCCACTGGAGAAGACAATGAACCTATGAACCTATGATCCACTGGAGAAGACAATGGACAAAAACAACTAGAGACGTTGAAATGACACTGGAAGATGAGCCCCTCCATTCGGAAGGTATCCAGAGTATTACTGCGGAAGAACAAAAAAGCATGCGTACTGCTAGCATTTATGATATGGACAGATTTAAGCCAGGATGGAGCCCATCTGCTGAGATGCCCAGACAAGAAAGGAAAGTCCAGTGCTGCAATGATCTATACACTGGCAGAAGTTTGAATGCACTAACTATAAAGCAAGGTAAATTTTAAGTGGTTAAGGATAAGATCACAAGAATGAACATTGATATCTTGAGAGTCAGTGGACCAAAAATGGATGGGAATGTCTAATTTTATATCAGATAATCATAGGATTGTCTACTGTTGCCAAGAATCTTGCAGAAAAAAAAATGGAAGTCATCATAGTTAATACACAATTGTCAGTCAGTACTCATTTACAACCCAAAAATGATAGTCATCTTAATCAGATCCTAATTACACTACAAGGTAAATCATTCAGCATTACAGTGATACGAGTTTATACTTCAGCTAAGATGTTGAAGAAGAGTTAACCATTTTGAATAGTATCTTCAGCAACTTTGGAAAAAAGGCATAAAAGAGGTTATGTTATTCATACATGATTAGAATGCTAAAGTTGTCAGTTAAAGCACAGCTATAAACAAATAAAACTTTTCCAAACCAAGAAAAAAGAAAAACGGAGGCTACAAATCACGCCAGCCAAAAAGGATTCAAAATTCTTTACTAAACTTGGTAAGCGCTTTCATGCAAAACGTTGCTTGCACTTCTTCAGACAAAGTAAAAATAAAACACATTGCATTTTATATTCACAAATGCTTAAACCAAGCCCAAAATTAATTAAATAATTAATTAGCTTGCGCTTAGTTAAACCAACCATTTAACAACAATAAATACCTAGCTTAAAGCTACAAACATACATATAAAATACATGTATATATATGTATGCACATGTATATATGCACACATATATACATGTATTAATTAACTGGACCAACTACCTAACGTATGCTTCTAAAATATAACTTGTTTTTGTTATATATATATGTACTAAAAAACCAACAACTCATTAACATTTTTATATGCGGCACAGTGGTGCAGTGGTTAACATTGTCACCTCACAGCAAGAGGTTCTCTGGTTCGATTCTCGGCTGGGGTGCCTTCTGTGTGGAGTTTGCATGTTCTCCCTGTGTTCGTGTGGGTTTCCTCCGGGTACTCAGGTTTCCTCCCACATTCCAAAGACATGCATCTGGAGCATTTTTCCCCGGGCCTCCACTGAAAACAGGCTCTGTGGAACCTAGTCGGACATTCCCGGTCAACAAATGTTAAATAAAAAAAATAAATAAATAAAAAATATATACATATGTACATATACACAAAATTAAAAATAAAAATAATAAAATGGAATACTTGATCATTGAGATATATTCCAAATTTAGATGTTCATACGTAAAAATACAGTATATATAAGATCCAACTATCTCTCTAGAGCTTTAATATTAAGCAAACATTTGATGGAACACGTATCATTAATGCCTGGATAAGTATAGGCATTAGTTTTCAGTTGCCAAAGAAGTTCGCGTTCTTGCAACCTTAAATACCATGGCCCCCCCCTAGGGTTCTTATCTACTTTTTCCACAATGTTAAACAGAAAACTATGAGAATTATTGTCAATAATATGCTTAGCCAAGGCGTTTGATGGATTTTGCCTGGATATAGCATATAAATGTTCATAAATTCTATTTTTTAATAATCTTTCTGTTTTACCAAAATAATAAACTGGACATTCCTTACACTTTGCGAGATACACCACCCCCTGGCTCTCACAATTATATTTACCATTAATATAATATTTAATACCTCTAATTGTAAAATTGGAACCTGTTTGTATGAACCTGCAATATTTGCATCTCCCACACTTAAACATACCCTTATTTACTTTATAGGGTTTAAGAGGAAGCTCAAGTAGATTTTTCATGGAAGGAACCCTTTTGTATACTACATTTAATTTTGGACCTAATAAAGAATGTAGTTTCCTATCTTGCATGATGAATTCCCAATTACTTTGTTAAAGCACAGCTGTAATAATGGGCAGGAATGCCCTTGGACTATGAAAGTAAGTGTGAAATAAATTAGTAGAATTCTACAGAACCTAACATTTCTGAGACATATGAAGGTTTGCTGTCTGTTGTAAAGCCAAACAGCATGTAGAGTAAAGTTAAAGTCATAGAAAGCCTTAATAAAAAAGGTCACAGAAAATGATGGAGTCCCAGCTGAATTGTTTAAAGTCCTGCAAACTGATGATGTTATGGTGCTGCTTGGAATTTCTCAGCAAATTTGGAAATTATAACAATGGCCACTACACTGGAAATAATTTTTATTCCAATCTGAAAAGAGGGAAATGTTAAAGAATGTTCAGATTATTTAAATTTTAACTTATTTCCCATGATATCAAGTTGGTGCTCAAGACATTGCAAGCTAGATTTCAGCAGTATATGGAATGACAACTGCTAGATGCACAAGCTAGGTTCAGAAACGTCAGGGTCACCAAGTCCCAAAATGCCAACATCTACTGGATTAGGAAGAAAACAAGGCAGTGCAGCTAAAGTATTTTCTTCTGGTTTATTAATTACTCTAAAGCATCTGATTGTGTAGTCTATAAAAAGTGCTTAGGAAAAAATGTGGGTTCTGGGTCACCTTATTTGCATCATTGAGAGTCTGTATGCAGAACAAAACACAGCAGTTACAATCAAATATGTAATAGCTGCCACATGCAGTACTGGAAAAGAAAACAAAGCTGTATAGTGTCACCCTATTTATTCAATTCATATGCTAAATAGATCATTCAAAATGCTAGGTTAAATGATTTAGATGCTGGGAGAAGCATTAACAACCTCACATGCAGATGACACCACTCCGATTGTAGAAAGGAAGAAAGAGGTGAACAACCAGTTGATAAAGGTGAAGATAGAAAGTGCAAAAGTTGGCTTGTTGGTCAATGTTTAAAAAAAAATTAAAGCTATGCCATGTAGCCTTATTAAGTATTTGCAAATAGATGGGAAGTAATTAGAGGCAGTGGCAGATTTTATTTTCCTGGACTCATAAATCTCTACAGATGCTGACTGCAGCCATAAAATTAAAAGACACTTACTCCTTGGAAGCAACTCTGTGGGCAATCTAGATAGGATTTCAAATAGCAAAGATATCATAATGTCAGTAATGATCCATATAGTCAAATTATGGTTTTCCCAGTAATAAGGTATGGGTCTGAGAGGTGGATAATAACTTGTCAGTTATTTACTTAATTGAATTTGTTTACAGAGTTAGAGCACTAATAAATTCCTACTAATTTCAGCCTCAGTCAGGGGTCAAAAATTGACCAGATGTTTAAAATACATATGAGGACAATGACACCTATATGACAGTAAAATAGCACAATGATAGAGTAATGCTTTGAATACATAGTAAAGCCAATATATTAATTTGCAATGTATACAAAAGCATCAAAACAGTTGAGGAACCAAAGTAAAATAAATGGGAGATGTAAAAAGAAACAAAGGAGCTTAGTGGGTGAGTTAGAGTGGAGAAAAGTTAAGATAGACTTAAGTGATGTAACCTGAGGGCAAACAGATAAATTCTGCTTGATAAACTCAAAGAAATTTTAATAGCAAATGGACTATGGAGTAAGAGGATGAATCTTTCATTTCAGGTGGGAGGGACTTATAGTGTTGGCCTGAGAATTTAGAATGAATGGTCAGAGATGCAGCTTGCAGTACTGGATTTATGCTTTCAGGCCTGAGTAGTTCATGGTAAGACTGCAATCCAAACTGTAGCTTGCTACAGATCCCCCACCATACCCCAAGATTCTCACTACACCTTTCTAAACATACTGGAAAATATTAAGATAGAACCAAACACCCTAATACTGGGTGATTTTAACTACCCTGCCATTAACTGGGAAAACTACTCATGTACCAACATCTTTGCCCAACGGTTTTTGGAATTCATAAATTCCAACGCCCTGGATCAACTAATCCATACTCCCAACAGGGGCTCCAATATCCTAGACCTGGTCATTACAAACATGGGAAATCAATGCTCCACACCTATGGTCACCCCCTCGTTAATCAGGTCTGACCATAAGCTAATCACCCTTAACATCCACATCCCACCCTCATCCACCAGTAAGGAAACCTCCATAAAAAACTTCTTCAAAGCCAACTTCATACTACTCAAGTCAGAAGTGACAAACTTCATGACACCCATGCAGATGGGAACTGAAAGTTCAACTGCTGAATCCTACACTAAGGTACTGTACGAGCACATCCACTCATGCATGAATCGTGCCATCCCAAATAGAACCAAGATGCTCTCATCCAAAAAAAAGGAAGCCAATTTGGTGGTCCCCTGCCACAAACAAACTTTACAACAAAAGGAAGAAACTGTTGCAGAAAAGAGGAATATCCCAGGATGCAAAAAACTCCCTTACCAGCCTCAGTAAGAAACTGAGATCCCTCATAAAATCCTCCAAAGCTACTTATGAAAATAAAATTGCCAAAGATTCCAAAGACAACCACAAGGCATTCTATAACTATGTCAAGATCTGCTCTGAGCTACAACAGAATGGTATTAAATATACTGATCTCAAGGATATTGCCAGTATCCCGGCAGATCGATTCAGTGCCAACTTCACCCCCCTCTCACACCCTAAATGGCCCATCTCAATACCGGAAGAAATTCCAGTAATAACGGCCACACAGGTAAAAAACACACTCTCCAAAGCTAAGAATACAGCATCCATGGGACCAGATGACATCCCGGGCTGTGTACTACATGAACTACAATATGAACTGGCACCTCACCTAAGTGTCATGTTTAATCATAGCCTCACCTCAGGTTTTGTGCCCACTGAGTGGCGCAGAGCTACAGTTATCCCACTCCACAAGGGGGGATCTACCTTGGATCCCGGAAACTACCGTCCCATCAGTCTGACAAGCCTTATCTGCAAGGCCATGGAGCGTATTATCATGGAACTTATAAACAAAGACATTGGCAACCTTCAAACACTGGCCCCACCCAGTTTGGGTTCGTGAAGGGTCGATCTTGTCTCCTGAACCTGATTGACTTCTTCGAATCAGTCTCCAGAGCCATGGACAAGGGTAAGGTGGTCCATAAAGCCTATCTAGACCTTGCCAAGGCCTTTGATACCATCCCCCACTCTGGAATCATAGATAAACTTACTAAGCTGGGCATTAATCCCTACGTCACCCAATGGGTTGCTAACTGGCTTACTGATAGAACCCACACTGTAAAAGTAGCCGACTCCAAATCCAGCTCCAGACAAGTGACAAGTGGAGTACCTCAGGGTTCAGTCCTGGGACCGCTCTTGTTTGGCATCTACTTCTCTGAAGTACAGGCCAACACTAAGGGACTCTGGCTAACAAAGTTTGCAGATGACTGCAAACTGGGAGCCATTGTTAAATCCCCAAATGATGTGGATACTCTACAAAAGGGCCTTACAGAAACAGATGCTTGGTGCCAGAGCCTTGGGCTCAAGCTTAATGCCAAGAAATGTATAGTTATCCCTTTTGGGAAAAAATATGTATCTGTGAATTACCATATAGGTGGCAGTACTCTAAACACTGAAAATGTGATAAGAGACTTAGGGACAGAGGTGGACAGTGGTCTCATCTTCGATAACCACATCGTCACAACAGTCAGGAAATCCTTCTATGTGGCACACCTCATCACTAAGGGCTTTTCATCCAGAAAAAAAGGAGGTCATTGTCCCACTGTACTCATCCCTCATTAGACCCATTATAGAATACAACGCCCCGTTTGGTATGCACCTCTCAAGACATCTGCAACAACTGGAAAGGCCGCTGAAATACTTCACTAAAAGAATCACAAGCCTAAAGCAGATGCCCTATGCTGACCACCTTAAAAAACTCCAGCTGTACTCTGTCGCATATCGTCTACTCAGAGGCGATCTCTGCTTAACATACAAGGCCATGTCAAACACAGAGCTGTTGGACATGCTAAACTTAAAGAAATCCAAATCCCTCAGAGCCACACGCTCCAGGGATCTAAATCTTGTCATCACAATAAACAAAACATGCTGGAGGGATAGGTTCCTGACCCAGAGACTCCCCAGACTCTGGAATAGATTGCCCATACATGTCAAGCAGAGTGCCTCTTTGGCCCTCTTCAAAAGGAACCTTGACGATTGGATGGGAGAAAGGAAATTCACCCCGGGGATCATGTCAGTCACCCTGTTAAACAGGGGTCCAGGGAAGTAAATAGTGTGGGAAGAAATAGCCAGGGAATTGTTATGGCTAGGCTTGTATAGGCCCTAGGGCTGATAGTCTAGTACCAACCTATGAACCTATGAACCTATGTTTTTAATCTGTATGTGTGAGTATGTCTTATTAGTCTGGAGGTTAAAGGAGTGACAGTATTTTCATGTAGGAGATTGAACAGCTTTGACCCTAGGAACAGGTTTACATTTTGCTTAATGGGGAGTCAGTTTGCCTTTTTTAGTGTTATACTGTGGTGGTCATTTATTGGTGAGTGTCTAATAAATCTACATATTTTGTTTTCTAATGTTTGAATAGTGTTGGGGTTTTTAGTAGAACCTGTTAATATAAGAAGGCAGCTGAATTTGAGTTGAGTGATTTATTCTAAGGGATGAATGTTTTTTGTCACAGATTGTTACTATTTCATTGGATCTCCTGAGTTTTTATTTAGTACCTTAAAACGGGTCTACATCACATGATCGAAAGCTAACAATAGCAAATGACCACAACTTAGAAAACACTGGACCTTGAAGTTGCAGTTGTGGGGGGATGTGCCCCCTAAACCCCCCTCTAAATATATATTCCAACTCCGAGATCATACTACAGTGAGGAAAGAGCAAATAACCCTATCTACACTGTAGTGCGACCCCACAATAACAACTTCGAGTTCCGATCTTTTAAAAGTTGTGGTCGTTCGCTATTATTAGCTTTTGACCATGTGATATAGACCCCCTAAAACATAGATTTAATGTAGCATATCTTTAGCATAAAGTTTTTAGTAGTAATCCACTCACTAAGGCAATTGAAGTTAGACAACAGATCTTACAGTAAAGTAATTAGGAAGTGATTGGATTTGTAGAGGACAATGTCATCTGCATAGAGGAGGACAGGAAGGTAAGGAAGCTGGTGTAGAAGCTTACTGATGTACATAAAGAAGAGAAGAGGCTAACAGTACACTCTTAAGGTACACCTTTGAAAAGTGGAAAGGTTTGGGAGATACAGGAATTACAGTTCACTGAGAAATGCCAGTCAGGTAACTGCCAAACCAGAGGATGAAATCAGGGCTAATGCCTAGTTCCAAAATGTGGATTATAAGAGACAACTGGTTGACTAAGTCAAAGGCTCTGGTTACATCTGTAAAAATAGTACTAGGAGAATATTCCTTTGCCATTGACATGAGGATTTCATCTGTCAGAGTCATGACAGCTGTGACCATGCTCCTCCCTGACCAGAAGACATGTTTTTTTTTTCTTTTTGTGAGAGAAGGTGGTATTTCATAATATGTTAGATGAGTTGGAGATAAACAATTTTCTCTAAGATATTGCACAGGGATGTGGGGGTGAAAATGGTGTGATATTGTGATCACAGCAAGGGTAATTTTTGTTTGGGTAATCATTTTACCATGGCAAATTTCCATATATAGACATGATGTTGGTAGTATGACAATGCTTAAAGATGTGTTCTAGGTATGCAACAATAAACCAACCCAGTGATATTTGAACCATTACATAGGTTATCTATACCTGGGGAACCTTCCAGCTGCAGTTGTTCCAGTAAAGGGATGATTTCTTTGGATACAATCTACCATTAATGAAAGACAGGGAAATTGTGGGTGGGATGAGTGAGCATTTTGGGTGGGGAGAGTTACTGCACATTTGAGGAGGTCAACAAAGTGTATGTTGAAACCATCTGTAAACAAGCTGAAGGAAGTAATTGTATAAGTGTGAGGCAGTTAATGCCCTGTGAGTTACTGACTTCTTAACACAATTTCCTAGGGCTGTATTTAAGAGAATTTGGGAAGTGTATCATCAAATTTATTTTGTTTGTTCTAGTGAAGAAGAGGCCCTAGATTTGTATACCACTTCCTATTTTCTTGAGTGGGATTAGATTTCCAGGAGTGCCAATATTCATCCCAGAATTTGAGAAGGAAATTCATCTCATGGGTTAGAAAGATTAGAGGGTACGGGAAACTGTATGCCTTGTAAATAAAAGAGAGTATTGAAGGAGTTCAGCTGCTTCATTAGTGCTTGTAGTGTGCAGACTATGGCTCCATTTGTGGGAAAAATAATTGAAGTTAGTTTTGCAATTATGGTAGAGCATTTAGATATAAAGGGAACTCATTTAATTTAATTTTTGGAGTTGAGCATAACATGGAAAACCTGATAGGGCAATTATTGCTAAATAAAGGTAAGTTAATTTTTATGTTGGAGATTGTGTTTGAGCTATTGGAAATGTGATTAATGAGGGAGTGTTCTGGTGAAAAGGTTGGGGCTGGAGGGTGCTTTGACTAGTTCTGTTAATTACTGTTCAGTGAGGTAGTCTAAGTACTTTAAATTAATCACCTTTAACATGTTAATGACCTTTAACATGTTGATAATAAACCACCTAGAAAAATTATATTTTTTCTTGTTATGTGTGGGATACACTTGACTGAATCACATATTTAAACATCTGTACAGAGGAAGGAGGAGAGATATTTAACAGATGATTGGATGCATTTATTAAGGGTAAGGCAATCTGGGCTGTAAGCCAATTTGTTTAAGATTTTGATTTGGATGAGGCTTGTTTTAGATGTTTCACTTTTAAGTGAGATTTCTATAGCAGTAGGGGTTTCCCCTCCTTTAGTACTGCCTGATTTCTAGTCAAGAAAATAGATGTGTCATAGAAAAAGTTAGTAAAGAGAGCGCTATCTGGTCTCAGCCAAGTTACAGTGACTGCTAGGAGGTCTGGGTTGTGAAGAGTTGCTTTACCGCTAATTTTGTTTTCAATGCTTTGGCATTGAGAAGGTAACAAAAGAAAGGCTGGGAGCCACAGTCAATATTAGGTTAAAGCAGTAGTAGTGGTAACATATAAAATAGAGTATGCAAGTATTTAGGAAGCTAGACTTGGTGACTGATGGTCAGGATGGGTGGGTAATAAGTAAGTAGTGAGTGTCTGGTGAAAAGGAGATAACTGGAGTTATATAGGAGTATCTAAGAATGCCAGTGGTGAAGGGTGTGGATCATAGGTTGGATTCTGGAAGGGAAAGTTAGAAGAGGTAGCATGTATTAATGAATGCTGATGGCATATGTTGGTAGGAGGAATGTTGGGTTTGAGGGGTGAGTATGAATAAGAACACTAGTAAATGTGCACTTAATGCTTGACTAATTGAAGTCCCCTAAGTAAGAAGGAATTTGGTTTGATATTTAACATCTCAATGGTGTTGAGGTAATTGCTTCAATTGTAAGGTGACACTGAAGGGAATCTGTAACTAGCAATGATATAATAGTCGAATTTGTTAAGCAGCAGAGTGTGACTTGTAGAACTCTTTAATGGAGAAATAGACAACGTAATTGAGCTGGATGCCAAGCCATTTGATTTACTGAAGGACAAGTCCTGCCTCCTGCACCTAGTAAGCTTATTTGAAAAGGCTACATGGGTTGTGGAAGTGGACATTCTGTGCACACAACTTATCTTGACCTGGGCATGGCTTTTGACACTATTCATATGCTGGTATTATTAAAAAATTAGACAAATTTAATGGTAACCCATACATTATCCACTTAATAAAGCAATAGCTGTCCACTAGACCTCTCCATGAATGTAAATGTATACCCAGTAGGGTGCCACAAGGATCAGTTATGGGCCCTATCCCATTTGACATTTATTTTGTAGGCATACAAGCCAAAATAACAGAAGTGTGGCTGATGAAGTTTACTGATAACTACAAAATGCATAGCCACTCATCCACTGATACAAAACAGTTCCTGATAAGACTGGAGCATGCAGCTATATGGTGCATCAAAAATAAATGATATAAGTGCAATATAGTCGCATTTGGCAGAAAGATTGTTCCCTCTTCATATATTGTAAATGGTACTACTTTTCAAACAGGGACAGTTGTAAGTGGTACCGATGTACTTAACAGGATAACTTTTCACTTTCATTCAATCATCATATTTCACCATATTTAGGAAACTCTTCTATCTGGCCCAGTTAATTTCTAAGGAAATAGCTCCAAGATCCAAATATGTCATTCTACCACTGTGCTCTTCCTTATCAGACCTATCATCGAATGCAATACCCCCATTTGGTATGTACAAATCCAAGCATATCGCTCAACTGGAAAGGCCTAACCAATAAAATTAAAGGCCTTAAATCCTTTAACTACCCTGACAGATTAGCATGCTTCTCCTTATACCATGTAGCCTACAGGTTGTTGCAAGGTGACCTGTGTCTTGCTTTTTTAGCCGGAGAAGGCCCAGTCTTGTCTGAATTCTTATTTCTTTGCAAAATCAGTCACGCTACTAATATTGACACTAAGAAAGTAAATCTACACCAAAAAATAAACACTGGAGGGATAGATTCCTAACTCAATGTATTCTTAGCATAAGTAAGTTGCTACAACAGGTCAAACACAGCACTACTCTGGCTATCTTTAAGTCTTGATGATTGAATAGGAAGACACAAATTTACGCCATGGTTATCATGTACAGCCCTCCTCAGTTTGAGAGGTGAGCTTTATTAAGTGCCTGAAATGGGTGGCAAGCACTTTTAGGTTTGTTTGCTTAAAGCCGTATATGGCTAGGCATCTTATGGTCTCTGTGAAAGTGTGCCTAGCATATTCCTAGGCTCCTATGATTCACAAACATCAGTCTTTCTGTTTTCTTTTGAATACATGCAGTACCTTATTGGGTTAAGTACATAACACCAAACCACATTAAATAACAATTGGTTTGTATCATGAAAATGCTTCTTATGTAGCTTTCTTGTATAACAGAATGTATTAAATATATATTTTGGCAAAGGTTAAATCATATGGTCTCCATTTGTATACTATTTCTTTTGTTCCTTATAACAGTTTCTTTTAGTGTTCTTCTACTGCCTGTTTCCCCCAAATTTTAGGGTAATCTGATTTCTTATTTGTGAAATATACTTCCATACCAAAATAAATAAATAACATGAGCACGCCGTGGTGCTACAGCGGTAGCATTGTTGCCTCACAGCAAGAAGTTCTCCTGCTCGATTCACTGCTGGAGTGCCTTCTGTGTGGAGTCTGCATGTCCTCCCTGCGGTCGATTGGCCTCCGAAAGACATGCGTGAATGGGCATGCCTTCGCTGAAGATTGGGCATCGGGCTGGCAACTCGGCACCATAAAAACTCTACTGCCAATCATTAGCAGACCGGAGATCCGCTGTAGTGACCCCTAACCGGGAAAAGCCGGAAAAAAAAAATAAATAAATAAATAAATAACATGACCGACCAACACAGCTAAAAGCAGAGCAAAATTTAATGTAAAACAGGCATTTCATCAGACCACAATACAAAAACACCTCAAACATCACTTTTATAGAGCAATCAATTAATGAAACAAATCATGAGAGTTTAGTGCGGGTTTTAAAGGTATCACTACATTAGGACCAAAATGTTTATGAGCTTCCAACATTATACTCCATCTTACTTCTATAGACTCTATACTATTGGTGTAGTATCAACTGTAGCAGCATAAACTTAAACGTGTGTGTTTGCCCATACAAATCAATATGTTTAGAAACAAGAGTATTGGTCTGTTTATCCTTACATATATCAACATGTTCAAGAATCTGTTCTTGCAAAGATCAATTGTTTTTTTCCCAACATAAAAGCACAAACATGCATCACAAGATGTGAAATACACTAAATCAGTGCTTTTAGATACTACAAAAATGTTGGTGTATACTTCGTATGGGTAACAGGATATATAAAATAATTACATGTCATAATATATCTACATGCACTGCAGGAATAATTGGGAAAGGTGCTGTTACATACAGAAGGATTGCTAACTTTATTACTTGATTGATAGCATAGCTGCCTTTTTGAGTGATTTGCTATTCCTAAACAAAAACTTGGTAAATCACCAACCAAATTCCTAATATTTTCATCAGTTAATAAAATCAACCAGTTCTTCTTAATAATGTCACACACTAATGAAATATCATTTGAGTAAGTAAGAGGTAACCAAACAATATCATTGGTTAGTCCAGAAGCTCCAATAAGCACGTCTGCCAATCCATTAGTGATATTTACATCATGTTCAACCCTTCCATCTCTTCGCTGACTAACCTGTCTAGAAGCAAAATTAACTTTATTGGATGAGTTGCCCCTTTGGATACAATCATTGGTCAATGAAAAATTGAGTATCTGAATAACACTATCTTAGAAGGTGTATCTTCTGCACTGAAAGGCGCAAAAACTTTCTGCAACATGTAAAGCACTGATTTGGTGTGTTTCACATCTTGTGCTGGGTGTTCATGTTTTTATGTTAGTAAAACAAATAATCTTGGAAAGAACAGATTCTTGAACATGTTGATATATGTAAAGATAAACAGACCAATACTCTTGTTTCTAAACATATTGATTTGTATGGGCAAACACACACATTTAAGTTTATGCTGCTATATTTGATACTATGTCAATATTACAGAGTCTATAGAAGTAAGATGGAGTATAAGGTTGGAAGCTCATAAACGTTTTGGTCCTAATGTAGTGGTACCTTTAAAACTCGCACTAAAGTCTCATGGTTTGTTTCATTAATTGATTGCTCTATAAAAGTGATGCTTGAGATGTTTTTGTACTGTGATCTGATGAAGCACCTTTTTTTGAGTTTGAAAGCAGTTAACTGTTTTGCATTAAATTTTGCTCTGCTTTTAGCTGCATTCGTTGCTCATGTTATTTATTTTGGTGTACTTCAGTCTGTGGTGGACCTGCCTTTATCCATGTTGCTGCTGTTATAGTTTAATAGTTTCATAGTTTAGTACTAGGCTATCTGCCCTGGGGCATTTGTAAGCCTAGCCATAATGATGTGGCTTTCGCCACCCCATGAAATGGTACAAAAATGCACAAAAATGCACAGAATAGATTTAGAATACTGAGCCTCTGTCTAGTAGTGACACAATGAAGGCCCCCTTATATAATAGAATTAGTTTACTGTGCCCCTGTCTAGCAGTGACACAGATGTGACCCCTGGGGTAAACTTATGATCTCCCATCCACTCATCAAGATTTCTCTTGAAGAGAGTCAGTGAGGGGCTCTGCCTAACATGAACTGGGATCTTGTTCCAAAGCATGGGAAGCCTCTGGGTTATGAATCTATCCCTCCAGCATGTCCTATTCATACTTGTGCTAAGGTTTAAGTCTTTAGCTCTCGTGGTCCTGATGGATTTGGATTTTTTGAGGTGGAGCATGTCCATCAGATCCTGATTGGACATGGCCTTGTATGTCAGGCAGAGATCACCTCTGAGCAGGCGGTATGCTACTGAATAGAGCTGGAGTTTCTTTAGTCTGGCAGAATAAGACATATGTTGGAGACCCTTGATCCTCTTGGTGAGGTACTTTTGTGGTCTCTCCAGCTGGTGCAAATGCCGGGTGAGGTACATACCAAATGGGGCATTGTACTCAATCATGGGTCTGATGAGGGAGGAGTATAGGGGTACAATGACATCCTTGGATCTGGATGTGAATCCCTTCATGATGAGGTGTGCAAGGTAGAATGTTTTTCTAACCACTTTGGCAATGTGGGTGTCAAATGAGAGGTTGCTGTTGACTTGGGTCTCTAGGTCTCTGATTACTTTTTCCGTACTCAGTGGGTTGCTGTCTATGTGATAATTTGTGGGTACTTTGTTTTTCCCAAAGGGGATGACTATACATTTTTTGGCATTTAGTTTAAGGCCGTGACTCCGGCACCAGTTGTCCGCTTCTGTGAGGCCTTTTTGTAGGATGTATGTGTCCGCTGGTGTATCGACTATGGCGCCTAGTTTGCAGTCATCTGCGAACTTTGTCAGCCACAACCCTCCCATGTTTGCTTTAACATCTGAGAAATAAATGCCGAACAAGAGGGGTCCCAGGACAGATCCCTGTGGGATACCACTTGTGACTGGCTTTGAGTCTGACTTTGCTCCAGCGATTTTAACTTTATGGGTTCTGTCCTTTAGCCAGTTTGCAACTCATCTAGTGACATAAGGGTTTACGTTTAAGCTGGTGAGCTTATCTATGATGCCTGAGTGGGGTACTGTGTCGAAGGCCTTAGCCAAGTCCAGGTAGGCTGTATGGACTGCTTTGCCCTCATCAATGGCTCTAGTGACTGTTTCGAAAAAGTCAACCAGGTTCAAAAGGCAGGATCTGCCCTTTACAAAGCCGAACTGGGTGGGGTCAAGTGTCTGTAGGTCCCCTATGTCTCTGTTTATGAGTTCCATAATGATTCTTTCAATAGCTTTGCAGACCAGGCTGGTTAAGCTTATGGGGCAGTAGTTCCCAGGGTCCGTAGAGGTACCCCCTTTGTGGAGTGGGACCACTGTTGCTGTACGCCAGTGTTCAGGTACATATCCTGTAGTAAGGCTAAGGTTAAATAGCATTTTTATGTGTGGGTTTAGCTCCTCTTGGAGTTCATGTAGCACGCAACCCGGGATACCGTCAGGTCCCATTGATGCTGTGTTTTTAGCTTTGTTGAGGGCAGTTCTCACTTGGACATCTGAGATGACAGGGAGATTACATTCAGCTGGGATAAGTATTTCTTCTTTTGGGGGTGAGGAGGGAGAAATTTGCACTGAACCTATCAGCCAGAATGTTGGCAATATCTGTGGGTTCAGTGTATTTTTTGTTGTTGTGAACTAACTCTGAGCATATCTGAGGGTTTCCGCCCAGGTTTCTAACATAGCTGAAGAAGGCTTTGTGGTTATCTTTAGTGTCCTTAGCGATTTTTCTCTCAAAGTTGGCCTTGGATGTTTTTATGAGAGAACGTAGTTTTCTGCTAATGTTGATCAGAGATGTCTTCCCTTTATGGGATTTTGCTCTGTCGTGCAGTAGCTTCCTTCTTTTGTTATACAATTTGTTAATGGCTGAGGTCCACCAGACAGGACGCTTGCCTTTGGTGGAGAGGGACTTGGATTTATTTGGGATTGCATGATCCATGCATTCTTGGAGATGTCCATAGAAAGCATTTGTGAAGGATTTGGTAATGTGGGATGTGGTATCCACTGGCCCAGTGGGCTTAAAGGATACCATCTCAATCTTAAGAAGAGTGAAGTCTGCTTTTGAGAAGTTTTTCACTGTGGTATTTTGTGCTGGGGGTGGAGGTGGGATATGTATATCCAGGGTGATTAGTTTGTGGTCAGATCTCACTAGTGAGGGGTATACCTCCAGTGTGGAGCATTTTGTCCCCATGTTTGTATTGATCAGGTCTAGTATATTATCTCCCCTAGTGGGAGAGGTGACTAGTTGTTCCAGTGCATTTGAATTTATGAAGTCCAGGAACCTTTGGGCTAGGGTGTTAGGGCTAGAATAATGTACCCAATCTATGTTTGGGTAGTTGAAGTCTCCCAGTATGATGGTATTTTGTGATACATTCATATCCTCCAATGTCTTCAGGAAGGCTGAGTGGGGTTCCTGAGATTGGGAGGGTGGTCTGTAACATGCTACCAGTTGTATAGCAGTTTTGCCTATGGTTAGTTGCACCTGTATGGTCTCTGATGCTTCATGTGTTACTACTAACCTGGAGGTGTGGGTGTCCTTGATGAATATGGACACTCCCCCTCCCTTTGTGGTTCGGCCAGGGATTTGGGGCCGAAAAGCATGATACGAGGTATGGCCTGGTAGCGCTGGGGTACTCTCAGGAGCCTTGAACCAGGTTTCAGTTACTGCACAGACGTCGATGTTCTCCATACTGAGGAGTGCATCGAGTGCCTGCATCTTGAGATTTAGACTTCTGGCATTGAGCAGCATTACCCTTAGTTTTTTTTTCATTTTTGTTTTCTAAGGAGGTGGGTTTGTCTTTTGAACCTTGCCTAAAAAAGGCACTATGGAGGTGGCAAGAGCCTTGGCCAATATCCGGAAGCACAGTGGTGACAGGTGCAAGCCGTCCCTTGTGAAGCAGCGTGGCTTGTCCAACATGTCATCCCAGGCAGACAGACATTGGATCCCCTTAGAATGACACCAGTACTTGAGCCAATTATTAAAGCTGATCATCTTGTCTTTGTATTGTGGCATCATTCTTGGTGAGGGCAAGATGCTGCTCAGGGTCAGGGTCATACCAGCCTGGTCTACATAATCAGAGAGTTCCTCAATGTCTCTTTTCATGTAGTCCAGAGAGGTACGTCTCAGGTCATTCACGCCAGCATGGACAATGATGGAGTCATATTTGTACTTGCTTTGGAGTGACCTGAGTGCGTGTGTTATGTGGCGGATCCTAGCTCCCGATAGGCAGCTCACAGTCACCCTCTCCTTGTTCAGCATGGTAAGCGGGACATCAGTGTGTCTGACTATAGAATCACCTATTACTAGTGTATCAGGCATGGTGTTTGGCCTTAGGGCTGTGATTGGTTGACACACTGATTTATTGAAGTATGTGTTGCATGTGTTTTGTTTTGAGGTGGTGGATTTTTGGATGTCTGCTTTGGGAGCCTCTGTTGTTTTGGTAAGTTTTTTATTAGAGCCTCCGAGTATGTCTTTGTGTTTTTATGTGTTTGGTTTGCAGTTGTGGTAGGTCTATGTGGGACTGGGTTTGTTGTGTGTGTGGTTACCATCTCCTCCTGTCTGGTCATGCCAGCCCTGAGTTGAGAGCGTGCAGCCTCCAGTTTGGCTATATAGTTGCATCTCTCACATGTATTTGTGTTTGTTGGGAGGAGGAGAGGGTTGTCTGTATACATGAGACAATTGTAGCATTGTCTCAAGATACCCAGATTAACCAGTTGAACTGGAGAGGACGCCAGCAATCTACCACTCAACATACTAGAACAGTATAAGGGAGTGTTGTGCCTTTAAGAGAAGTGGATATTCACAGGGGTGGTAGGTGGATGTAGTGCTTACTTAGTACGAGAGTGCTTACTTAGTAGAGAAGTTGTGAGAACAAGTGCTAGGCTTATAATATAGCGAGTAGTCTGATTATAGTAAGAGTAGAGCTTCCTTAAGGGAAAATTTGAAGAGCAGACTTGGCGGAGCCAGAAGAAGTTTAACCTTGTTTAACCGGCGCTGCGCTATGCGCACAAACGCGCAAAGCCGTGCAAACGCGGATTTTAAACAGGGAACTACAAAAGAGCTAGAAATGGTCCAAAACAACCAATTGCTACAGCTCTTGTGCTGAGGTCACTTCCTACAGGGACAGGTAGGCTGCTCAAGGCTCCCCCTCCCACTGCACTGGTGAGCAAAGAAACTTCCTTCTATCCAAGTAAGGTAATGGACAACACAGGAACTACACCACAGCTCAGAATACAGCAATGCCTGTAAACTGGTCTAAACTAGTCGAGGAGAGGCGGGAAAACAAGGATTTTTTTTGTTTTTTTTTTTGATAGAAACACACAGAAAATGCAGAAACAGTGATAAATCAGTTACACAGGCTAGCACACTTTAGTGGGCAGCCTCAACAGTTAAATTAAACAAACAAACAAACAAACTTTCGATCAAATTCGACTAAAAAGTAACTTTAAGTGCAGATTTTAAAATAATGCAGCAAACAGCTAAAAAACAGTTTAAGCTTGTTAAGGGAAAGCTAGAGAAGCTATTCCAAGCAAAAAAACAGCAAAGATACTTAAATCCAGAAAGTAGTCGCTTTTCTGAGTTCTCTGTAGCTAGGACCACTCTGCAGGACCACGAGGAGCTTGTTATTTATCATAAATATACTTATATACCTTTCACTATACCTCAGTAACCCCTATTTTTTATCTTTACTTAACCTCAGCCCTACTGCAAGAAATACTTCACATATAACCTTCATTACCATTTCCACTCAAACCTTACTTCTAATAAAAATAATAACATAATTTGCAGAGTTTGTGATTAAAGATAGCATATCTGCTTCACTTATTTCCTGTTTCACCGTGTTTTACAAAGATTCATTATCATTATAACCATTTATTATTTTATGCTCTAACTTTCATAGAATCAGACATCTCCAGTTTTTTTTCAGTTTTCTTCTACCATATTTTTTCCATGACAATTGTATTATTGCAGCAGTTATTACTCTTTCCTTAGTTCCTCTGCTAACCATTTATTTAAGACTGGCAAAAAAAATCTAATTTCTGTCATTGATTTAATTCTATAAAACAAATAACTTTTTTTGCTTGGCAACAAGTCCACCATTCCTTTTATTATTATTTGTTTTCTAATTCAGTCAGTACTGTAGTCTTAAGAATCATATTGCTGATTTTCTTTTTCCACCCACTCATGTTATTTTTCTATTTTTCATCTGACTATACTCTTCTTAAACACTTCTCTACACATTGTAAATTGCCAAATAACCTTCACATCATTGTCTTCTGCTTTCAGTAAAGTACTTGCATTATGTCTTACGTGTTTATGTCAATACAGATTTCATCCCTTCCTTCCTTCCTTAATTTAAATAATTTTTATCTTTTTCAAACTCTATCCTTTTCACCCTATTAAAATCAAAACTCTCCTTTTCTTTCACTTACATTTTATGTCCTTATTTCGAGTAGCTTCTTTTAATTCTCTGTTCTTTTCCTTCCATAATTACTGACTACAAATATGCTACTCTTTCTCAGTGTCCAAATATACAGATTTATACTGCTTCCTATTGTCCAATGACCCATAGGTCTATAGGTCAATGTTCGGCTGTAGATTCAATGGATCATTAGTAGCCTAGCCACAATAAACCAAGTCATAGGTATCACTTAGCATGATTAATTGGTACCTAGTTTTGAACCCTTTCAATGCAGGCTTCAGGGCCCATACCAAGGATGTATTTATGAACGCCCATCCATTCATCCAGGTTATGCTTAAAGAGGCTCAAGGAACAACTTTGCTTTAGACCTGAAGGAAATCTATTACATAAAGGAAGAATTTTCTTGGATTTTTTAACCAGCTAGTCCTATTTATATTTTGATGGAAATTATGATCTCTTAAAGGAGTTGAGGATATTGTGGATATTTAGTAGGTCATATGGGACTGAATCGTACAAGGTCACCTCTCAGGAATCTATAGGAAACAGACGGTTGGCCACTTTAAGGCAGTCTTGGTAGCCAAGAAGGACATACTTTTGATTACCCCAGCTGCTCTGTCTCAAGCTGGGTCACATGCTTAGACAGGTACGTACCAAAGGGGCCATTATACTCTGCTATGGGTCTGATGAGGGAGAAGTAGAGATCATATCTTCCTTAGATCTAGAAGAAATACTCCTGATAATTATTTTGGGAAGGTAAATGGATTTAGTGGCTACATGGTGATCAAAGGATATTTCATTGTCAATGAAAGTGCCCAGGTCCCTAATAGATGAGTCAACTTTCAAAGGGTGCCATTTATGTGGCAGGTGCATGGATGCAGAATTTTGCCTGAGGACAAAATGATGCATTCCTTCTCTTTTAGTTTAAAGCCCAGGCCCCTCTTATGGCTGTGCGCTAGTTCATCCTGAAGTAATTGGATGTCAGATTAAGGAGTTAATGACAGCTCCAAGTTTATAGTTATCTACAGACTTGGTCAGCCACAGACCATTGATATCAGTCTTGACATCAGAGAAGTGAATACCAAACAGAACTGGTCCTATGACTGATCTCTGGTGGATGCCACTGATTAATAATAACTACTCTTTTGTAAGACAGTGTGCTTCCTACACTAATACTTTTGGCTTTGTCAGTTAGCCACTTTGATATCTTTGGGTAATATAGGAAATTTACATTTAGTTTGAGTAACTTGTTAATAATGCCAGAATGTAAGATGCTGCCTTGGACATGCTCAGATAGGTAGTGTGCACCAATTTGCTCAAGTCTAATTCATTGCTGACATGTTCAGTGCCTTGGGCAGGCTCAGGTAGATAATGTGCAACAGTTTGTTCAGGTCTAATGCATCGGTGACATGTTCAGTGCCTTGGGCAGGGTCAGGTAGATAGTGTGCACCAATTTGTTCAAGTCTAATGCATCTTTGACATGTTCAGAGGAAAAAAAACAGGTTCATGAGACAGAATCTGCATTTAGTGAACCCAAACTGGCTTTGATCCAGTGCTTGCCAACTGCATATGTCCTTGTTAATAAGTTCCAGAATGATGCATTCCACCAATTTGCAGATGATACTGATGTGCAGGATGAACACTGCATATCAGCATTCATATAGCATAAATCTAGTCGAAAGACATAGGATGAATAGGCTTGGTAATGAGACCTTCAGACACTGCCTGCTGCTGGAAAGATGGAAGCCTGCACACAAATTTTGGTGGATGGCTAACCGAACCGGCGTCCATATACATATAACGACATTTAAGACCCATTTGAGACAAGAATGCCATTGTTTTGCATGACAAAGAACATTTCTTAAGTGATTTCTACTCTTTTCTTGAGAGTTATGTTGAAACTGGTGTAGGAGGATTATAATAAGATAGACATTACGTCTCTGTTTACAGTTATACCTAACCAAATAGGGCTCTCCTATGTCAAAAAATTTCTTAAAGAAGAAGGCTCTCTCACTGATGAAAAAATAGAGTTTATTTGGTATCTTATAGAGCTGGTATTAAAATATAATGTTTTTTTATTTGAGAAGCAATATTACTTGAAGACCTCTGGCATAGCTATGGGCACATCCTGTGCCAATAGCTACGTCAATATGGTCATGGCATACTTGGAAAATGCAAACATCTTAAATGCTGAAAAGTTTAATGTGCATGTAAAATTTTATTGGTGTTTTGTCGATGACTTACATATTTTTTTGAAAAGAGACCTTGAATGTTTGAATACTTTTCTAAGTGCTATAAATACAAGTATCACTTTTCTTAAGTTCACGATGAAACATTCTTGCACTCACATAGACTTCCTTGATGTAACCCTGTATAAGGGTATAGATGGAAAGCTCTATACTAAGAGATATAGAAAACCATGTTATACACATAGTTATCTTGAATGTAATAGTATGCATCCACCACATATTTTTGAAAATGTGGTAAGAGGTCAAGTTTTAAGAGTTTCTAGACTTCATAACCAGGGACTAGAATTTGAAACAACTATGTGTTCCACTAGTATGGAATTTATAGAAAGTGGTTATAAACCTTTTGAAGTTAGTAAAGCATGTGAGAGGGTTAAGTCAGGCAGACAAAGTAGTGGACATCCGTTTTTTTCACGTAAAGAAAACATAAGAAAGACTGCCCATAATAATTGTTATAGTAATGTAGCTTATTGTATGACTTTAATACTTACAGCATAGATATAAAAAATATTATCACAAAAAATTGGCATATTTTATCTTCTGATCCTACTCTACATGAGTTTGTCAGTGCAGTTCCAAAATTTGTTCATAAAAATAAAAAATCATTGAAAAGACAGCTCTGTTTTCCTAATACAAGTAAGCTAAGGCAACCTAGTATTAGAAAAATTAGTTTGGCACCTCTATCTGTGGCAAATGCGTGTTTTGCAAATACATTGATGTATATAATACATTTATTAAACCTGACGATAATCATTATGTTTTCAAAGTTAAAGCTAATTGTGACACTAAAAACTTAGTCTACGTAGCACAGTGTGTGATTTGTTCAAAATGTTATATAGGAAAAACTAATAGGTGATTTAAGGAATGAATTAGAGACCATTATTATTGTACTAATAAGGATAGTTATAGTGCCCTAGCTACACATTCTAGAGAAAGGCACTAACCATTGGTTCAAGTTTATGGCAGTAGAAGTAATCTATGAAAGTTTTAGGTTGGGTGATATAACTAACGTGACAGAAGGGAAAGAATTAAGATAGATTCTCAAATTATCAGCATATAGATGTGCAGGCCTGAATGAATCAGTACCTCTTAAGCCAGTTTTGAAAGAAAGAAAGCTTTTTAAATAGGAATCTTGCTGTGTGTGCCTTTATGCCAATAGCCCTTTATGGTTGCTGCCTTAATAGAAAGCTGTGCCTTTAAAATTTTTATGGCTATTGTATCTGCATGCTTATTATTGGTAGATATTTCATTGTTTGTATTTTAAATATCTAAGATGTTGCTGGTTTCTTGTATAGTCTGAATAAGCAATTTTATCATGAAAGTGCACACCTGTGTTTGAATAAAAGTTTGTTTGGATTTTATACTGCTCTTGTCATTTGCTTTTTATCTAAATAACAGTCCTGAAAATGTCACTTCATTCAAATGCATAGTGATTTGGTTGGACTCTTGCCTAAATCTTCAACTCCACCAGGACTGCACACGCACACACACACACACACACACACACACACACACACACACACACACACACACACACACACACACACGCGCACACACACGCCACACACACACACACACACACACACGCACACACACGCACACACACGCACACACACACACACATACACACACACACACACACACACACACACACACGCAATGTCAACTCTCTCCTATACTGAGCTAATACTGAGTTAATAGGATTCCCCTTTTCTATCCAAACTCTGTAGAAAGGCCATAGGTAACTCTATCTTACTGGCTTAGCTAAAATAATGTCTCCCACTAATTCCTGCTGCTTCTAAAATAAATATATCCGCAATTCAGTCCATTTTAAATGTTATTAGCAGATTCATCACTCTGTCCCCATGAAATTAACATCACCACAAAATCATGGCTACCCATGAAACAGTCTGGCTTTCTACTTGCCTCTCGACTATTTAAACTTACCAAGAATGACACCTTCCCTCCACTAGCTTCCAGACTATTCAGAGATGCACCAGCATGGAACCTTTGTCATCCTATCCACTCATGTTCTCTCCTCCAAATCCTCGGACTAAATTTTTCTGCACAAACCATGCTTTCTCAGTCCTTAGTCTCAAAATGTTAGAATCTCTCCCTTCTTTTCTGAGATATCATTCATTTTACTCCATTTTCCATTCACAAATAAAAGCACACTTTAAGACTCAAGAAAAATGCAACAGCCATCTGTCTGATCATTTAACTTAATGTCTTTATTCCCCTCTTCTGTCTACATACCATGCTCTGACTCAGTTTTTGATTGTGATTCTTTCACCATGCCAGCTCTGATTTCCACTTTATATATAATGTGAATATATATATATATATATATATATATATATATATATATATGTATATACACATATATATGGGTTCCCTTCAGAATCTGGAACTACTGAAATCCAGAATTTCAGTAACCCAAGACCAGAAGGGCGAAAGTGTAGAATACCGAAACCCCAGAAGTGCAAAATTCAAAATCCCGAAGTTCGGAGATTTTGAATTAGCGGTTCTGGTGTTGCAGTGTGTGAGTGAGTGGTTGGAGATATAGGTAAGCGTTTGTGTTTTATGGGTTTTGGGTAGGGGCTTTAGTGTGTGTCTGTGTATTTTGTTAGTGTGATGTGTGTGTGCAAGGGGAATTTAGCTTGTGTGGTGGTGTTTTTGTGTGTTTGTCTGTGTAGTGCGACCTCGGACTTAGTATATTTAAGTAGGAGGTGTGGGGGGTGCAGGAGGACATGCCCTCCTGTTTGTATGTAGGGTAGGTGTTTGTGTATGTAAAGGGAGGTGCATGTTTGTGTTTGTGTCTACGGTATGTTTAGTGTAGAAGTCGCAATTTTAAATTTCGCGCTTCTGAGGTTTTGGGTTTTTGGATTTTCGGCTTCATGGTCTCGAGATACTGAAATTCGAGATTTCAGTATTTCGAGATTATGAAGTGAATCCTTATATATATATATATATATATATATATATATATATATATATGTAGTGTTTTTTCAGTTACTCTGCATATAATATTATTTATCTATTGTCTTTACACCATAAAGCCAACTACGATATTAACTTTGCATCTAATATATGTGTATATTGCATTTTGTCATTCAGTCTATATATAATGTCCTGTATCTTTTATGTTTTCCCTGGGCTGAGACTTAATGGGTCCAATGGGATCAGTGCTATACTCTTGTTAAAAAATTCAAAATAAAATACAACAAATTCCTTTTTATCTCATATTTCTGCTTACATGGCAAAGCAGTCTGAAAACCATACATTGTTTTCTCACCTTCAGTTTCCAATATTACTCCCGGCATAATAACAGAATCTGTTTTTTTTTTTTTTCAGTTTTCTTCATGATGTTCTTGTGTCTTTCGGCTTATCCCGGTTAGAGGTCACCACAGTGGAACTCCGATCTGCTAATGTTTGGTAGTGGATTTTTACGTGCCGAGTTACCAGCCCTGACACACAACCTTCAACGAAGGCACGCTCATTCACGCATGCCTCCACACAGAAGACGCTCTAGCTGAGAATCGAATGGGACAACGTCTTGCAGTGAGGTGACAACGCTACCGCAGCACCACTACCACGGATCAGTTTTCTTCATGATATATAAAAAAATATATCTTCTTCAATTTTAAACATGCCACATTTCATCATTTCTTTGCATACTTCATTATCAGGACCTGTTTTGTCTTTTCCCTTAAGTTGCAAATAAAGTTGCCTATTATTCTTGTTATTATATCCATGTTTATAATAGTATAATTGTTCAAATCTTCCAATATTATGCATAAATCGTCAGTGCATCCTTTTTCCTTGTATTCACTATTGCATATAATACATCTACCTGGCATTAGTATAATATTTAAAATGTGTTTCACGCTTCTTAATTAAACAGCGATCCCTGAGCATAAACCCTTTCCAGAAAATCCCAAATACTTTCTGTTTTCCCTGGTGCAAAGTAATGCAATATCTTCCAAAGACAGTATATCAAGAGCTTGCGTTCGACCCCATCCCCAAATTAACAGCCATTTTATGTGCTTTTTTTAATACTATATTAACAGGTAATTACTGTATACTATCCCTTTCCTTTTTTGCAACTTTCTTCTGTTTTATTTTCCTTTTTCTCTCAGCTTCATCATCATATCCATCATTACTTAATACCTTATACATGCTACTAATATCTACATTATACTCAGACATCTCTTTTTGATTTGGATTTGGTACATTACCGTTTTCATGTTGTGTAATACCTGATCCCTTTAAAATTACCATCACTATTATCGACTTCATTCTCTATGCATTCATTATCCATATTTTCATCCTCACTGTCAGTTGGTCCACCAAAATTACTTAACTGATCACAGACCATCATGGCCACGTTTTCTACAAGAAACCTTAAAGTCTTGTATTTATTTATCATTTTTTTTCCGGGAAAGTCCAGCTTGGAACAAAGCCAATTTTCAGTGTAGCCTTGGGGAGAAACACTCTAGACACGTCTTTGTAATGTGAGAGGAAACCCACACAAACATAGAGTGGACATGCAGACTCTGCATAGAAGGCACCCCAGCTGATAATCGAACTAGCAAACCTCCTGCTGTGAAGTGACAATGCAACCACTGCACCACTGCACATGCTTAGTTCCACCGCATTGATTATAGTATTAATGGTCATGCTTCTATTAAGTGGGCATCTGCACCACAGAGAAAAGGCTGAGGCCATACCTTTTGACCTTTTAATCTGGTCAAAGTATAAAACAATGGGAGATGAAGGCCCAAAAGTAGAGACAGATTTTAAATACTGCACTTTCAATCTTAGAAAGTTGCCAGAATAACAGCATTTCTGTTAATATGCTTTTTATGAAGAGTATGAAGTCTGCAACTCAAATGCATGTAATTATTTAGTGACTTCAGTCCTTGGGGATTTAGTAGAAAACCACATATTTTAATAGGAATAGACAAAAACATGTGGCAAAAATCTTGAAATTCTACACAAATTTGGATAGCTAAGAGGTATGTCTTAAGCTGTGTCCAATACTTTAACATTCCCCTTTTAATATGTATGTATGGCTATATGTATGTATGTATGTGTCTGAATTTGAATTTGTTAACCAGAGCAGAGCTTTAATTAATTTATTTATTTGCAATTGGTTTACCAGGATAGTCCATTGGGCCAAGATGAACCCGTTTTCAAAGGAGTCCTGGGGAGAAAAGCTCCAAAAACAAGTAAGGTTACAGTAAGGTTTTAGGTTACAATCATTACAAATACTACAGACTAGTGAAAAACATTACAAATAGTACAGACTAGTGAAAAACATTACAGAGGCTACAGACTAGTGGAAAAAAAAATCACAATAAAACAATTCAGTCTCAGCCTAAGAGATACAAAATATTGCAAGAATATCCGACAAAGATAAAAGCATTATAACACTTGATATGTGATGGTGAGATAAAAAGCAAAGCAGCAGCATCAAAGTATTAAAGGTATTATTCCAGGGAAAACTTTTTTATATTCTTCGAATAATAAATTTCAAATAATACAATGTAATTGGCTTGCAGTTTGTCAGGATCTTTGCTGATGCTATCAAGTCAATTAAAGTAGTAGGGAATGAAGCACAAAGTGAAGCTTTTGCACATCTGTTCCATGTTTTGTCCTAGAACATAATCTTAAACTATCCCCCGGATTCTGCAAACCATGCACTGCGTGCAAGATCAGTGCAGTTGCTCCAGCAGGCAATATGTCTGCTGTACGATCCAGGAATAGCCTGTAGGGGCGTACACGAGCTTTTCTGCACTAGTCCTGCACAGATTGAGCCCCTGTATGCAAATTACCCCATTTGCAGGAGAAATCCATGCAAATGAGGTGAATTTGTGATCCAGGAAGCTGGAAACTGGCCGTGCAGGACTAGTGTAATCTACAGAAATGTACTCCGCCAGTAACATAGTACATTTCTGCAAATTCCAAAACGGAGCCATGACAGCTCCAAATAAAGGGTGCATATCATGTAGGAAGCATGCCACTGGCAAAGTATAAGGCCATGGGCATTTAAAACAGTTAAAGAAATAAAAAAAATAAACATTTTTTTTTTTTTTGCCGATCTCGGCTGTTTAAGCGTAGGGCAGCGACGTGCAAACAGGACTGGGGGGGGGGAATAAGAAAATAAACCTAAAATAAGCATCCTAACTAAAATCATTATGCTGCCAATGGCAGGCAGAAGACAACATGGCCAGTGAGTAGTGGTTGCTAAGGGGGGGGGGGGGCTCAGTGTGAGACATGTAGCTATGCATTAGCAGGAAATCCTATGCAAATGAGGGGAATGATAGTGAATCCCAGTTTTCCCCAGCATGCTAGTCAGGTCCCAACAGTGTAAGAGTAGGAATAGCTTGGTGCAAGCCTAGGAGTTAGCTGACATCATAGTGGGTGTGTCAGGCATACTGTAAGTTGATTGGAGCCCTGTAGCTTGGGTTCACCCTTAGCTTAGCAGAGTTAAGCAAGGTTGTGTGTCTGAGACTGCCTAGCACTCTTTACATTGCCTAAGCGAGTGTGTGCACCATGCACTGGGTTTTAAAGGAAAAAGAAAAGTAAACCACAAAATAGCAGCTCTGTGCACATTTGAACACTGTATTTGTGCAGCCCTGGGCTTAAACAGGAAGGCAATGGGTAGGGAAAACAGCAGTAGGAAGGTTATCTAGGAAGCCTAGCATAACCGGCAGGTGAAATGTATCAGAATCAGCCAATTACACAGGCAGCAGACCAGCCCAGCCCAGAACACTACTATAAACCATGCAAACACCTTTCCCTTTATTTTTTCCCATACTTTTAACAAACAAAACTACAAAATTATAGGGGCTGCAGCAAGTATCAGACAACAACATGTGCAAGAGGCTGAGGGTGGTGAGGATGTGAATGCTGTTGACCAACCCACAGTGAGGAGACGGAGAAGGGTGTACAGACCCAGGGTAACCTACCAGGGGCTACATGAGCTGGAGATAGTAGAGTGCTATAGGGTGGACAGGGACCTCCAACAGCAAATCATTGAGCTGTGCCGGCCACGCCTGACACACAGAACTGACAGAGGGGAACCCATCCCAGTGGATACCAAGGTATGTGTAAGCCTAGGAATACTAGCCACAGGTACCTACCAAAGCTCAACTGGGGATATCATGGGATAGCACAGGCATCAGCATCCAGAGTATTCCACCAGTTCCTGGATGCCATGACAGCACATGCCGGTGAACATGTATATTTGCTGAACACCCGTGAGGTGTTAGCCAGCAATATGCATCTCTTCCACCAAATAGCAGAATACCCTAAGGTAGTGGGTGCTATAGACTGCATGTACATATGAATCAAAGCACCACCTGGTGAGCAAGGTAGGGTCTATGTCAACCGCAAGGGCTTCCCCTCCATCAACTGCCAGGTCATGCGTGATGCCCAGGACATTATAATGAATGTGTGTGCTGGCTGCCCTGGAAGCTATCATGATTCCCACATCTGGCATCTGATGCAGCTGTACCAGAGATTTGTCAATGGCAACATCTCTTACGGTCAACTAGTGGGGGATGCTGGTTATGCACTGGAGCCGTGGCTGATGATACCCATCAGAAGTGCACACACACCCGAACAAGAACGCCATAATGAGGCACACACACAGACCAGATGTATAATAGAGCATGTATTTTGGATGCTCAAGTCACGGTTCTGGTGCCTGGACACACCCGGTGGAGCCTTGCAGTACTCTCCAGCTACATGTACTCAAATTGTTATGGTATGTGCCATGCTACACAATATGATCCTGCAGAAACAGCTGCAGCAGGAACAGCACGGGGCAGGGCCACACAGCCACCCACCATTGCCAAGGCCTGCACAGGCACAGAGTGACTCAGAGGAGGAACAACCTGAGCCTACCCCAGTAGGCAGATGGAGGCATGCCCAGTATGCCTTGGCCTTGGCAAAGAGGCAATGCATAGTACATACACTGACATAGTAGGGAATGACGCCTCTCTCTGACTCGCACATACAGTAAAAGGGATGCCAAACATGACACTACCTGTGATCAACCATGTATAGGGAGTGTACTATGTGCATCCAACATAGGCAGCCCTCCAGCACCATCCTCAATACTGGCACACCCACAAGGTAAGTCAATCAACCTACCAATTGCCAAATGGAGTAGAATGTTTTGTTACCTGTATCTTTGGTATGGATATGAGCATGCAAGGGAATTGGGTGGCTGAATGGTATGCCAGCAGATTGTAGTCACCCATAGTGGCACCATGATATCTGTAACAAATACTGGATTCACCATAGTGCCAGTACTACACAAGGTGACAAAACCCACTGCAGGAAATGTGTGGTCTGACATGTGTGTCCACATGCCAGTCAGAGAGGTTCACATACCGAACAACAGTCTCAGCCAGCAGGACAGGTGTAGACAAACACAAACAGAGGCTGTGCTATGTCCTCTGAATGATGCCTATGGGTAACCTCCCCCCCAGGCTTACACAGACAGACTACAGCAGGTCAGGCAGTGAGATGCTAGTTCTGAAGGGTAGGAAGTCAGACATTAATATGTAGGTTAACCAAAGCTAAGACCTGTAGTACACTGATATGTCTCTAGTCAGCATGGTTAGAATACAGAATGAAATGGAGTACCTGACATACCAATACAGTCATAGCAAATGTGTACAAGTGCCAGATGTGCCCCCATCCTATGTAGACATGTATAAACAGTCATGTGAGCCCCCCCAATCCAGCGTAGAAATGTAGTAACAGTCAGGTGTGCCCCCCAATGCTGTGTAGAATTGTAGCAACAGTCAACTGTGTTCCCCCCAATCCTGTGTAGAAATGTAGTAACAGTCTGGTGTGACTCTCCCAATCCTGTGTAGAAATGTAGAAACAGTCAGGTTTGTCCCCGAACAATCCTATGTAGAAATGTAGTAACATTCAGGTGTGCCCCCCCACTTCTATGTAGACATGTAGAAACAGTCAGGAGTGTCACTTCCCCCAAACCAGCATAGAAATGTAGTAACAGTTAGGTGTGCCCCCCCAATCCTGTGTAGAAACAGTCAGGTCTGCCCCCCCACAATCCTATGTAGAAATGTAGGAAAAGCCAGGTGTGCCCCTTCCTCCAACCTAGCGTAGAAATGTAGTAAAAGTCAGCTGTATCCCCCTCCCACAATCCTGTGTAGGAATGTAAAAACAGTCAGGTGTGCTTCCCCCAACCCTACTTAGAAATGTAGTAACAGTCCGGTGTGCCCCCCCCCAAACCTATTTAGAAATGTAGTAATGGTCTGGTGTGGCCCCACCCAATCTGATGTACACACATTGTAACAGTCAGGTGTCCCCCCCCACAACCCTATGTAGAAATGTAGTGACAAGTATGTGTAGGTATAATACCACTGGAGCACAGATGCACAGAGGTGGCCAAGGTAGCAGGATAGGTTGTAGCATCTGCACAATATGCAGGAATGTCTGTGTTAGGTTGATGTTTGTTTAATATTGTGTGAGAGTGGTCAGTATTTATGCATGTTGAGGTAAGACCAGGTGGCCATTGTCCACTACTGCTGATGACATGGACAAGTCCTCACTACTGCAGTGCCAAACACAATACCCACCAGTATAACACAAGCTAGCAGTAAGCCATTGCAAATGTATGGTGGTAATATGTGTCATCATCTGAAAGACTGACATGGCATGTCTGTTGGGCTAGATATACAAGCAGTACACAGGGGAAAGTACCCCAGACATACAGTATATATTGTGTCACTGTGAAATGGACTCACCCTTGGAATAGTACATGCAGGTATGCATCACATTATCTGGTCCTGTAGTAGGGGATACTGGTGTTGTTTGCCCATACACTCACAGATCACAAAGGAGGTAGGGCTGATGTATTGGAAAACAGCAGATGTACCTGTACAAGCAAGCATAACTGGAATGCTCAATGCATATCTGTGTGACAGATGCAAGTACTGTCCATAGCACACATGTACCCAGCTCACGCAAACACCACCCACAGATACCTCTCTGGTTGTACCCCTGCTGTGGGGAATGGGTACAATATGACCCCACCTGTATATGGCAATAGCGATAGAATGCAGCATGCAGTGCAGGTGTCCCATACAGGTGTGTCACTAGCTGTAGGTAGCACCCTGCTAGCATCCACATCACCTGATCAACACTGATAGAATGTATTGGCATGAACACCTAGCACACCTACCCTGTCACCCCAGGGGAATATACTGCATGGTGGTCTGAGACTGTAGGAGTGACAGAATGCAATGGCCTGCCACATCTGTCCTGCATCAACACCTAATGGCCCACAGGCCTTTGCCAAGGGCCTGTGTCTCACACATACTGCCAATTCATGTTATGTCATGGACACCCAAATAACAACACAACTCACTCCACATAAGCCATATGCAAGGCCATGTGGATAAACCACAGTACCATGTCCACCATGTCCCACTGCATGAACTGTGGACCAACACCAACACACAGCTGTGATGATGTGATAACCATAGTGAAAGTATCAGAGAATGTATGCAAAATGTAAGGAAGAGGATAGAATAACAGAGGGGGGGTGGGATCATGGGCAGCATGGAATGTGCAAGGTCCGACACAAAGCTGTGTACACACACCATCCCTGGCTGTAAACATTTAAATGGGTGGCTACATACCTGCCCATACACCACAATAGGGGGCAATGTCCTGACTCATGGCCCCTGCCTCTGGGTAACCTGTGTGAATCTGTACAGCTGTGAGGTATTGCCATAGCAATATAAGGCCATACTGTCATGTTGATGGATGTACAAATATGGGATCCTCTGCCAGGACCACTCCAATTTGCTGAACTGGATACACAGATCCAGCAGCAAATGTCTGCAGCTCCCCCTCCAGGATGGCATAACCTACCATGAATATGTAGGCGTCTGCCCACAATACCGCACACAGCTGCAGTCACCCTTGTCCCCCAAGACATCACTGTGAGCAGGAATGTCCATCTGACAGTATATGAGGACAGAAAACATCACAGTATATAACAGTACACATGTCTGAATATCTCTGCTAACAGCAGTACCATTTAGCTGAAGCAGCATAGACACAATCACCTACAATACACACTATCCTCTGGACACTTTGTCCCCATATTGCCAACTGATCGAAGGATACCCTGCAGAAACAGTTTGCTACCTGTAGGTGTACAACAAAAAGGACTGCACTAGAGTACAAACTACCTGGAATCAATCCACACATTCAATACAGAAGGGCATACAGGGCATGCTCACACACTTTGAGAAATGAAGGCAATGTCAGGCAACAACATACTGAAAGGTCATACTGGGCATGCTCAAACACAAACAAATGAAGCCCATGTCTGCAAACAACAGTGGACCAGACATATCTGGCAGTTGCAGATGTTAATGCAGACACTCCTCAGTATGCACCACTCATGCTTTGCACACCACACAGTGGATAGAAATACAGACATATATGCAAGGACAACCCACTATAATAAGCCAATTGTAGATGTACATAGATGTGTGGAAGAGAGTGACTGTGACAAGGAGCCATCCATTATGAGGTCTGTCTCACACAGCACACAGCCAAATGGCTACAACCAGATGAGGTTCAGATGTCACTCACTGCAGATACTAGCCACCGGTATCTGTCAGCATTACAGACTATGTGGTGCAAGTACTAGCTGTGCAACATGACTGTACAAGGAAGTAGTCATCTCGCAGCTGTATACACGTACCTGTGAAATATAACCTTGCATATGCCTGTATGTGGTGTGTCAACCTCTTGATGAATGGGTTATGGCCCATGCACACACACTCTGCCCTCCCCATAGCCCTACTATGACATGGCTGCTGAGGTCATCCACTTTGGAATGCACCTTTGGGAAAGTTGTAGCCCAGTAATCTCCGTGGCACATCCTATAACTGCGTACTGCTGTAGTGTGATAAACAAGTTAGGTAGGAGTTCTAATCCCAGACATGGCAACTGTGCGTGTGTGTGTAAGTGTGTGTGTGTGTGTGTGTGTGTGTGTGTGTGTGTGTGTGTGTGTGTGTGTGTGTGTGTGTGTGTGTGTGTGTGTGTGTATCTGTCTTTGTAGAGAACAATGCTTCTTAGGCTAGTCACACTCCCTACAATTCAAATGCCCTACTTTGGTAAGGCTGCTGACATCATCCACCTTGAAATAATTCTTTGGGAAAGTTGGAGCCCAGTAATCTCCATGGTGTGTCCTATAAATGTGTACTGCTGTAGTGTGATAAACTAGTTAGGTAGAAGTTCTAATCCCAGACATGGTAACTGTGTGTGAGTGTGTGTGTCTGTTTGTCTGTGTAGAGAGCAAAGCTTTTTAGGCTAGTCACATTCAGTACAATTCAAATGGCCTACTTTGACAAGGCGGCTGATGTCATTCACTGTGAAATACACCTTTCAGAGAGGTGTAGCCCAGTAATCTCCATGGTGTGTCCTATAACTGTGTACTGCTGTAGTGTGATAAAATAGTTAGGTAAGAGTTCTAATCCCAGACTTGGCAACTGTGTGTGTGTGTGTGTGTGTGTGTGTGTGTGTGTGTGTGTGTGTGTGTGTGTGTGTGTGTGTGTGTGTGTGTCTACGTAGAGAGAAATGCCTTTTACACTAGTCACACTCACTACACTTCAAATGCCTTACTCTAGCAAGGCTGCTGATGTCATTCTCTGTGAAATACACCTTTGGGGAAGGAGTAGTCCAGTAATCCCTGTGGTGCATCCTATAACAGCTTCATGCTGTAGTATGATATAGAACTCTCATAGGGATTCTATTCCCACACATGGCAGTTGTGGATGTTTTGTGTGTGTGTTTCTATGACTGTGTGGGGAGCAATGCATTTTAGGCTAGTCACACTCACTGCAATTCAAATACCCTACTTTGGCAATCCTGCCGATGTAATTCACTGTGAAATACACCTTTGGGAAAGGAGTACTCCAGTAATTGCCATGGCATGTCCTATAACTGTGTAGTGCTGTAGTGTAATAAACTAGTTAGGTAGGAGTTCTAATCCCAGACATGACAGGTGTGTGTGTCTGTGTTTCTAATTTGTATCCTGTGTGGAGGTGGTTGTGAGTGTGTAACAACTGGACTCAATGTGGGGCGGGTTTTGCTAATTTCTTATATGGTGGCCTTAGTATATATCACAATTTCCACCATACAGGGATAACAGATGTGAAATAGCCAAGAGGCTGAAGTGCAAATCCATACCCCTTCATGTGACAACAAGGCTAGGAGAACAATGTGAGCAACCCTAGTATCACCCAGAGAACACTCTCAACCCATGTCTCATACACACACACACACACACACACACACACACACACACACACACACACACACGCTTGCCTAGGTAACAGCTGCTATGTTGGTAGTATCCTGCCTATTGCCCACTGATAGTAACCATGGTGTGATTGCAGTGGGCTGCAGTGGGCATAGCACCCCATCCATCATTCCAATAGGCATGTACACGTTGACAGTGCACCTTCCCCATGTTCCCCACTGGACACCTGCAACACCTGTGGTGTCATCAAATTTGACCCACAAAGGACATACCATGCCTAAAAAACATGCCCTGCAAGGATAGATGCCACTGAAACCAGGGAATACTGGTATTATGCTATCAATGTAGGTGCAGCATAAACCTGCTGTCCATTAACAGCTCCCACCACATGAGGCCAGGACTGGCACATCTGATGATAACAATCTGTGTACACAACATAGGTCAGACACCCCAGGTACATTTCCACATGTCACTGTACATGCATGTGGGAGGTGTGCACATCCCAGACACTGTCCATGTCATGGACTAAGGAATGTATACATGGCAAGCAATGTGCAGCATTGGCCACACGCACTAGTCACCCAGGTAACTGGATGGTGAATACAATACCTGCCTGTGTGGTCAAATCCAGAAACTACACCCCTGATCCACAATGCAGACCATTGTCATGTGGCCTGATTCCAAGGTGTACTCATCACCTAGCCTTGTACAGCCATCTGGTACAGTCAACCACTACATACCCATGAAACAATTCACTCATGCATGTCAGTACTGGCATTGTGTGTGTGTGTGTGTGTGTGTGTGTGTGTGTGTGTGTGTGTGTGTGTGTGTGTGTGTGTGTGTGTGTGTGTGTGTGTGTGTGTGTGTGTGTGTGTGTGTGTGTGTGTGTGTGTGTGTGTGTGTGTGTGTTGTATGATGTGTATGATCACATTCACACTCACTACAACCCCCATTGGCATACTGAAGCATGCTGTCTGATGTCAGACACCTCCACATACCCTTGGCCCATATAACTTCCGTATTACCCCTGTAGCGCATTTGATACCTGCACAGTAATGTGTTGTGGCAATCTCACTAGTAATGAGTTGTATTCCTGGCCCTGTTGATTGTGTCAATGTGTGTGCATCTCTGTGAGAGTGTGGCTGTACTGATGCTGACACCTGTTCATGCAGACAGGCACGTGTATTACACCTACCATATAGCTACCATATCCCTGTTGCAGATGTCAATCACCATCACATATACGTTTTGAGGGCTCCTCAACATGTAACCTATGTGGTACATCCAATAACCGCATAGAAATGTATTAGCACTACATAGTCTTCAGGGGTCAATACCCTGTGCTGGTAGGTGTGTGACACAAATATGCTTAGGTATTACTATCCCACCCCTCCCTGACTTTTCTTTGCCTCTATCTTCCTCTCTCACTCCCTCACTGGTGGATGTGGAGACTTACACCTGCTTTGCTTAGGCAGCAGCATGTGTATTTTAAGTGATGCTCATGATCAGCTGATGGCCTCTGCATGAATTTCAGTACTCCTCTAGCTGATTGCATGTGGAGCAGCTGTGGTAACATTCCCATAGCCAATTGCATGGAAACACACTCCAGTATCTAGGAACATCATGTTGGTGTTGGGCCTTTTCATTCACTATGAGCAAAGACTCGATCTGTTGTTTGGCAAACAGCATCTCAGATGGATTGGGGATTTACCTCTAACAATATACACTGTGGAAACAGGCCAACACTCAGGAGGGGGATGTGCTTGACCTGACTAAAAACTGTAAGTGCTTCTATACTGCATTTGGAATAATGTTGGTTTAACAGGGTGTGTGTGTATATGTCTGTCCTACATATTTTAGTACCTGCCATGTCAGTGCTATGTTTATGAGGTAACCCCCATCTGTAGGGTCATCTGCAGATGGGCAGTGTGTGGTGCCTTTTGTTTAATGTGTAACCTACAGAGCACCTCTCTGTGAACTGCAGAAGGTAGTGTGAGGATTGCAGTCTGTAGATGGTGAAAGCCGTGAGAGTTACTGACTTCATATCCCTCATAGGACATATGTTGCAACAAACTCTGTTACAACAGTAAATGTAAGAGGTTATCACAGCAACATGTCAATATTGGCCCTGTGTATGTGCCTCCAGCCACAACTCTGTCAATCTTTGTACATATGTCATGCAGTAAGAGGTGCATTGGTGCTGTACACCATAATTAGTGACATCATATCTGATAACAAGCCAGTGAGCTATCAGACTGCTACACATGTTATGTATAGTAGGGGTTAAATATGATGACATAACCTGGACATTTTGTGGTTGTGCGTACAGTACTGAGGTCTGTGTACTTATGGTGAATGTCGTCAGTGTGCGTATTGTTAATATGTACTTTGGCCTGTGTAGACTGTGGTAGATGTCATTGTTCTTGGCCCTGCTCTATCTGATGTTACATGCTGCTCCACTGTTACCCTATTAGCTTACATGTTTGTAGGGCCATACACACACATGTCCCATACCACAGACAGGCATCGGACCACACTGTGTAGTGGCCTAGTATATGTAGGGTTAGTGTGTGAGTGGCACATATGAGGATGGTGTTGAACAGATAGCCCATATACTGTAATATTACAATAGCTTACCATATATGGCTGTGGCTATGTTCACATTGGTTGTGGTTATGCACTTTCTCACAGATGTATCATACTCTGTGCTGTGACATGCCTGTAGAGCCTGCTATATATGCAGGTACATGCTCATTCCCCCATAGGAAATATAGGCCAGTGTTGAGCCAGTCTGCCTGTAGCCTGCACAGTGCTTTGTTACATGACTAGCGGCTTAGTGTACTTACCCAGTGAGATGTCATGTCCAGATACTTGCCAGATGTACTGCTGCCGGGTCTCCCTTAACAGTCATGTATATCAGACAGAGCAGTGGGATGCTGCATAGATGTATGTCAATATCTAGTGGTTAGTATGTGGCCATGGCACCTCTGTATCGGTGGTTATTATGTGTCAGGACAGACAGGGGTGTGTGAATGCATAACCTATGGGGGCAAATGTATACCAGTCATTATGTGTTATACCCATCTACATGGCTGTTAGCATCCACATTGTCAGGCTTGGTCCACATTTCTTGCACCAAGGGGTTCTGTGTATACCTCTGGACTGTCCAGAGTGTGTCAGAATGTCCATATATACTGGCCAATATTTCTTCTGTAATCCACAGGAGCATTACATGCTAGCAGCAGTACTGTACTATGATGTCCTTAGGATGTCTGTCAGTAGCCAAAGGTGCACATGTTAAAAGCAGATGTGACCTCCCACACACACCATGTCTGTGAAGACAATCCCTATTACAGTAGCAATAGTCTACAAATATACCTGCTATACATACCTGACATCCCCTTGCACTATGAAGTTGGGACTACTGGGGCTGAGGTAGGAATCAGGACGTACAGTGAAAATATATGTATATATAATTATATATAATTACACAGATATCTATATAGATATATACACATATACATATCGACATATATAGATGGATATGTATATGTACAAAGATACACATATAAACACCCATATATATATATATATATATATATATATATATATATATATATATACATATATAGAGCAATATATGTCTACACATATACAAGTAGAGATACATATGCACATATACGTATGGATATATATATATATATATATATATATATATATATATATATATATATATATATATATATATATTGACAGTAGCAGGTATATCAGAATAGATATGTATGCACATATAGTTATAGATATCTACATATATATCAAAATAACTAGGCATATCTGCACACATAGGATGTGCATACATATATAGCTATATATACATATATCTATATATATATATATATATATATATATATATATATATATATATATATATATATACATATATGCATATCTATATATACATATATCTATAGAAAAATATATGTATATACATATATGTGCATACGAAGAGATGTACACATGACCATATATATGCAGCACTATACAGATGTGTATACAGACATATGTGTGTACATGCAGACATATATAGACCTATTATATGTATACAACCATATTCCTGTCATGAGTAAACCTCATGGTTGTGTATACCCTCCCAGATGTATCTCACCGTATGTATATGCTATGTGTACCTGATGCTAAAACAACATATGTGATGCAACAGTCATATTAATGACAAGGGCTACACAATTTAGGAACTGAAGGCAATTGTTCAATACTACTCAATATGTGTATTGACAGCTATATTGGTAAAACAACAGCTCTCTTCACAGTGGTCATGGCGTAGTGTTTAAGTGTTGTGACTTCAGTGTACAGGATCCTGGGTTCAAGACCTGGAAGGGCTGTTCATTTTGGTGCTGGGCAGAATAAGGGCTGTTAGATACAGAGTGATTAAGTCAGTTTGAGCAGCTTTAAGTGTGTTTGCACGTGTTTGCATGAAGCTAAGTGGTGCTAACCTATGGGTAAATGTACGGGCGCTTACACAGTGTAGGCTTCGCTTACCATTGCGCAAATCAGATCAGCTGTTATATTGCAGCAATGTTGATATTTGCTAAGCATGGCTTAGCCCTGGTAACCAGGTCACACCACCCAGTCTGATAATCTGTAATAAGTGTATGTAATGCCATGTACAATACATGCATCTATGTGCTGTCATTACAGTAGCAAGGGGTGTGAGTGTCATGTGTGGGACACAGACATATAAGAGGCCTATACAGCACTATCTATGTGAATGTGTTACATACAGGTGTAGTAGCTCATGGTATGTGCTGTCACACTGGCATGTAGTGTATCATGGCAGTACTACTGTTGACAGTGCTAACCCAGGCAAGAGCAGATTGCGAAATGTAGTACTGAAAACAGGCTCACCTGCAGCCATAGCTGGACACCAAGGCCTCCCCGTTGTATCCCTGGTGTGTGAGCTGTGTCACAGTTTATACCCCTTACTGGGTAATGATCCATCATGTGGAATGTAACTGTTGACTACCGTCTGTACAGTACATGTTAGTGAGGGCTTCTGACATGTAGTCATGGCATACATATTGTTGTCAGATGTCTATCTGTCAACACACTCATGCTACTGCATAGCTACTTGTCAAGTTGATGACTGACAGTCCCTGTACAGATATGCAGATTGCAGGTATCCAGCTGGAATATGTACAGGCAACCTAAGCTTGATTGACGCTGACATGTCTGTCCAGCTGTGTAAGACCTGGCACATATAGGAGATGTCACCCTGTATGCATCACATGCCACAGGTTCCTCCACTACACTAACACAGTCAACCGAACATGCTTGGGTACAGGTCTCCATCACGGGCACTAACCATGTTTTGCAATGCATGTTGCATACATGTCAACTTGTTCACATCAGTGGCCATGTGCAGGAGGCACCTGGAGGATTGGCTGATGCCTGTCATTCTTACCCTGAGGGTCACCACAGTAGTGTCTGTCAATAGATTGCCTGCCGCCAGCTGGCAGGTGGCAGGATACCACTGTACAAACAACCCCTACAGAACCCATCTCCCCTCGGACAATAGCTCGGTACACAGCTATGACCACCTGCAGTGATGCACCCCTGTACTGACACATGTGTATGCGCGCATGACTGAGTATAGCAGTGTCTGTGTGTTAGCACACCTGTGCATGGGAATTCCATGAGGGCCTTCACAACCAGTGCAACACCCATTGCCATAGTCAGTTGTGGCTTCTGCTGTATGGGACATTACATGCACATGTTAAGCTACCACCCATACCGGTTACATGAGCCCTGTAGTACCAGCACAACAGTGTTTTACAAATGGGTTGATAGGCATGGGATACCCATTATGTTCTGGCATGTGTGTGTATAGTTGTGCATGTCCGTATATCTGTAGGGTACAGCATTCTGAGGCCACATACTCCTATTACAATACCCTTTGCCACACAGTAGTACCGATAGTGTTGTTGTGCCCATAGGTGAAGCATGACAATGCAACACCCTACTACACGTGTAGCATGTGCATTAGATGCATATCCCTGTAGTACCAGTGTTGGGGTATACTATGGGTTGTATCACAGTCACAGCCAATGTGTGATGGTGGGTATGGCAGAGTGTCATCATGGATTTCAGGGAGTACAATATCCACTGGGGGATATGGGTGCTGTGTGCACTGTCATTACACCAAGGTACACCCGGTATATGTCCCATGTACCACGTTATGGTCACCACTGTCACCATTAATCATACAGGTAACTGATACCGCAATCCAAGCCAGGTATGCATGTGCTGTGTGCAGCCTACCTGTAACACATTGGACACACGGTCAAGTTAGTTAGCAGCGGTAGGCCTTGGCATCTCGGATGTGTGTCTGGCTGTTAGGTGTCTGTTAATGTGTATATGATGGTATGTCACACTATGTATTGTCCATATAAACCCATTACATTCCCCATTAGCATACTGTACATGTCTGGGGATGTTCTGCATATAACATGTAACCTGGGACACACCTCACTTTAAACACTGAGTGGTGTGTGCAATGTAAGCCACACACTTCAGTATCACTACATAACTAGGTAGGGGTCTAGTCCCAGTGTCGCCAAGTAACAGTGTGCGTGTATGTCGATGGATCTACATCAGGTTGCAGTGTATACATGCCTCAGAGGATCACCTGTCCATGTGGCACAGCCAATAACCATTTTAGTAACCTGTTACACGTGTAATGGATAACATTATAGGGACTGCAATCAACCAGTGTTACTAACAGCTATAATGCATCTTTGCTGGATGGCTACACTACCTGCCATTTATGCATTACACTTTACTCCTTACATGTTACACTGCAGTACTGTGGTACACTGTAGTACAGTCACCATGTGCATCAGAACCATATCAGCCTTTTGCTGCATTGATGGTATGAATGATAGGGATGTGGCACAGGTATCATCATATGTACAGGGTGCGATGTTGGTTTGCCAGAGGCCGAGGATAGGCCATACATTTTACATCATGTGTGTGGGTGAGGGGTGTACTGTGGTGAACTGGGTGTGGTGATGTGTTGTGTGTAGGTATGGGGTTTCACTAGGTGTGTTTGCATAGTGTGTGGGTATGCATGCACACAGTTCTGTCATGTGGCTGCCCTACACAGGTGTTTATGGACAGCTGCAGACCATACCTGGCAGGGTGTGCAGTTCACTGCCTCCAGCCATGGACATGTGGACTGTGCCTGCCAGGGGTTCCATGGGCACATCCAGGTACAGGTCTCGATATGCTACTCTCATCTGCTGATGACAAATGTCTGCTGGTACCAGGCCCCTCCTGGGACTGGCCAGGACCACGTGCATGTGGTCTGCTGTGGTGTGGTGTGGACAGCACACCCATAACACACCCGAAGCTACTACTGCCACTATGGGAACCCCTTGGTGTCCTAGCATGTCCATGTTTACTGCCAGCTATTGGTGTTGCTGACCCATGTCCATGTAGCCGTCACCACATCCCCACCACACACTGAAGCATGGACACACTATGGCTGATGAGGGCCATCATCTCACCATGCAGTCTATCTGTGAGCTTGGTATAAGCACGGATGGCACCAGACAGTTCACGGAGGTTGTCGCTTACAGATGTGAGAGCAGCCCTCTGCAGCCTCAGGCCC